>NC_021161.2:45320448-45336290 GCF_000331145.2 Cicer arietinum
TTTTTTTTATTATTTAATTACATGTCATGTATCCTATTTTTATGTCATTCTTTAATACTTTTCTTTTCAATTTGGAAAGTCCTTGTAATGTTGTGTTCTTCTAATTAATATAATTTTTTATGGGAGTAGGCTAATATATTTTTTTAAAAGAATAAAGAATTAAACTAAATTGGAATTAGGCATTGAATAATGTGCACATATTTTGATATATAGATTCTATCTATGCATTAAAAATGACAAAAAGAAAGCCCTTCAGAATATGCCAAAATTTGATACACACTAATCAACTTCTTATCAAATTACCACTTTGAACACTCTCTTTGATCAATGTAACAAAATAATTATTTTATAATTTTTGATAAAAACCAATAATGATCAAAACCACAAAATAGGGTCAGCATAGTAAATGCATGCTATCTCATAGGCTTTTTCATTTTCTACCAGAGATAGATATGCAAGAATTAATGCTTGAGAATATTTCATTGATACATAAATCACTTATACATCATGGTTGTAATTTTTATTATTATCTATGTTCATGTTGGATGAATTTATGAGTTATTCACTTTCACTTTCTTGTTTAGTAATAATATTAGTTTATATTTATTCATCTTAAAATAGTGCTATTAAATAAATGACAAATATGGTCAAAAAATAAATAAATGACAAATATCTTTCATTTTGTCTCTTAAACCTAAAAGAATGTATATCTTATACTTTTGTTGCATAATAGTAAACATGTCTTTAGCTCTCTTTATTGCATGAGGCAAGTATTATTATTCATGTGGATTGAAATGATTTTTTTTTTCTAAGTGTTGAAAATGATTCTTTTGATTTAATTGTTGTCATAAGTTCAAAAATAAAATGATCTATTGTTCATAGTTATTAATAATTTTTTTATTCATATTCATGGTTATATAATAATAATAATAATAATAATAATAATAATAATAATAATAATAATAATAATAATAATAATAATAATAATAATAATAATAATATAATTAGCCAATTTTTATCATTTTTGTTTTCTCTATCTATTTGAAACTCATATTTACTCTTCATATCAAATCAATTTACAAACTAATTAAGAATTTAACATTATTACATAGGAAAAGAAAAAATTTGAGAACTACTCTTACCATAATCTACCTCTTGAATTTTCTAGTCACCAAGGTAATTAAACCTCTGAAAACATAGTAGTAATTAATGGGTCACTCACCCCTCTTCCTCTATATAAACACCCAAACTTCTTCCATATTCTTTGCTACATCACTTTTCTTCTTAATGTTTTACTTCCTCACACTTCTTCCTCTTCTTATCGATCCTTGTATACATAGGAATCAATCTACCACATATACCTTACCAAACCACCACTTCCATCTACACATATACCTTACCAAGCCACCACTTCCATCTACACTAAAAATCTCTAATTCACTCAATTTTCTTTTCCTTCCACACATTCCTTTTTCATATACTTTAGCTTGCATTCATACTTGAGTTGAATAATCTCTTCTATATATTGAGAGTTACCATAATACACTTCCATCTACACTTCCTCTTCGTTATTCACTAATAACTTTCTTTGTTTTCAGATATTTAATAATCCTTATAACTTGTTGCACTAACAAGATCCTTAATCACATTCCTATTACTTGGTATTAATGCTATATACTATATACACATCAGTTACTCATAAAAAATGTGCTAATGAAAAACACTCTTTTGTCTGTTTTTTACAAAGAATCAAAAACCAAAATATCTTTTATTGTTTTTATTTGTTAGTTTTAAAAACAATAAAAGTGAGAATAGTTTTAGGGCTTGTTTGATTGTGTTTTTCTTTTTAGTTTTTGAAAATTATTTTATAAATAAATTTTAGAAAACTGTTTTTAAAAAGAAAATTAAAAAAAAAATTGTTTGGCAACTTCAATTTTTAAAACAGTTTTTGATTAGAGAATTAAAAAAACTGAAAAATAAAAAATAAAACACAATTTATCTGTTTTGTTTTTTTAGTTTTAAAAAGTATAATATGAAAAATAGTTTTATAAAACAGTTTTTAAAAACAAGTAAACCAAACAAATTTTTTAGTTTTTAAATTTTAAAATACTAAAATAGAATTTTTAAAATGTGAATCAAACAAACTCTTAGTCTTTTAGAAAACAGTTTTTAAGAAACAGATAAAAACATTTTTATCTTTTGAGATTTTTAAAAACGAAAAATAACTGCCGATACTCATTTCAGCGATGCATTATCCATTGGTGCATTCCATGCAATGAAAAATGGAATACTAACTGTATGTGCGGCTGGGAATTCGGGTCCAAATCATGCATCAGTAATGAATGTCGCACCTTGGGCAATTTCTGTGGCTACAACCACTTTTGATAGAAAATTTGTTACCCAAGTCAAATTAGGGAATAACAAATTTTATGAGGTAAATCACTATTTTCATTTTATGATAGACAATAATTTTTTCATGATCTTTTAATTCAAAGGAATAAGTCACACAATAGTCTCTGTTTCTTAAATCTAAGCAAAGATAATTTGGTTTGGAAGTTGATGATATGAATATTTAATTAGAAGATTAATCATTTTTATATATCATAACACTAATGAATGAGAATCATAATATCTTTGGTTCATGTACAGGGTACCTCTCTGAATAATTTTGATCTAAAGGGAGAATTGTATCCTCTTATCTATTCCAGAGATGCACCGAATAAGGAAGCAGGCTTCGATGGAGATTCATCTCGGTATTTTGCCTTCATATCTTTAAATTTAAAAACAATGTAAAAATTTACAATTATGACAAACCAATGAAGGCGAAAATTTGTCAAATATATATATGCCATACTTTTAAGGGGCATTCGATATATTTAACCCAATAACATTTAAAATAGTCACGTGCTACAAAATTGAATTGCAGAATATTCCCAAAAATATGTTATTTTGTTAATGAAATTGTTCCAAAATTGCAGAAATTGGATCAATTCATTGGATGAAAAATTGGTGAAAGGAAAAAAATTTCTATGCGAAGGAAATGAAGAGGCCTCGGAGGCATTTAGAGTAGGTGTTGTTGGCCTCTTAATACAGGGGACAACATATATAAATGTCGCATATAGTTTTCCTTTGCCTGCGTGTTATCTTCACACCAAGGATGCCACCAAAATACGCAAATACATACATTCTAAAAGGTATTACATCAAAGTTCCTTATTCACTAACCATAATTTAGAGAACCATACTCATCTAATTTTTATTGTATAAATCATTTTGCAGGACTCCAACTGCAACAATTTTCAAAACAAATGAGTTAAGAGAAAGTTTGGCACCCGTGGTGCCCTCTTTCTCAGGAAGGGGTCCAAACAATGTTACACTTGAGATTCTCAAGGTATCTTTCATATGAATTAATAAATTAAATACATCTCTATCATGTTAATTTCTTGTTAACATTTTTTTTGTTTAATATTGTAGCCTGATTTAACTGCTCGAGGAGTAGATATTATAGCTAGTTGGTCTCCACTTTCCTTAATTTCTGAAATTCTTGGTGAGAACAGAACATTAGAGTTCAATATTGTGTTAGGAACATCAATGTCATGTCCACATGTTTCTGGTGCAACATGGTACATCAAATCTTTTCATTCTACATGGTCAACAGGTAATTGAAATCAATAGTTTCACATTTCAATCAAAATGTGCAGGCATTAAGAAACTAAACTTATCCCCTGCTTAGTTTAATTAATATTTGAAAATAGTTGTCTTTTACAAAGTTGAATCTTTATTATAAACTGGTGAGGAGTTTAAATTACACTTCTCTTTCCTTTTATTTAAAATCTTTATTCTCTTAAAAAATAAGTACATTTATACTTCACTTTATTTTAAATTTTCAATACATTCAAACTTCCATGTTTGTTTTGTCAATTTTTTATTATCGATATTATTAGTGTATAGTACTAATAATATCGATAAACTGGTGAGGAGTTTTAAAATTAATTTATTATAAACTGGCAAACATGACAAAACAAACATGAAAGTTTGAATGTATTGAAAATTTAAAATAAAGTGAAGTATAAATGTACTTATTTTTCAAGAGAATAAAGATTTTAAATAAAAGGAAAGAGAAGTGTAATTTAAACTCCTCACCAGTTTATAATAAAGATTCAACTTTGTGTATAGTACTGAACTCATTTTGTCAACTAAAAAAATTATAAATGAAAAAAAAAATAGATAAAACTTAAAGTTAATAAATTTAAAATTAATTTATCTTTAAAGTTATAAATAAATAATAAATTACGTAGTTTAGTACAAAGTAATACTGAAAATTGTAAATTAAGAAGATTTTTGAAGGATTTTTTAAAATTTTCTACTACTTTGAGGTCAATATAGTTTACTTAGTATATCTTAAGCTAATATAAAAAAGAAAACATTGTGTATGACTTGTGTTGCAGCGAAGCAGATGAGTCAAGATGCAAAATTTGCTTACGGAGCAGGTCAAATTGACCCTGTTAAGGCTCTGAATCCCGGCATGGTATATGATGCCACATAAATAGACTTCATAAGCTTTTTAATGCCACATAAATAGACTTCATAAGCTTTTTACGTGGACTAGGCTACAACCGGTCAGTTTTACAGCTAATCATAGAGGATGACATTAGTTGCTTCGACACAGTAAATGCATCAACAAGGGATTTGAATTATCCATCCTTTGCTCTCAAAGCTCCACACCCCAAACATCACATAAGTGGAAGCTTTAAAAGGACTGTTAGAAATGTTGGATTACCGATGTCGATATATAGAGCAATTGTGAAAGTATCTAAAGGACTCACTATTTCAATGAACTCCATTATTTTGTCATTCACTTCATTGGGAGAAAATAAAACATATGTTCTCACTATAGAAGGAAAACTAAAGAAGTCTATCAACTCGGCTTCTTTAGTTTGGGATGATGGAAATTTTCAAGTAAGGAGTCCAATTATTATTTTTGATGAACGAGCAGATAAAGGCGAGAGTACAAAATTATATTGTATAAATTTTATTTATATTGTAATTTTTAATTTGTTATTTTATATTATTATTGAATAAATGGTATTCTTTGTACAAAAGAAATATTGTACATTATTATTGAATAAATTGTATTCTTTGTTCAAAAGAAATATTGTACGCTTGTTAAAAAAATAAAATTTCATATTGTTCTTTGAATTATGATATGGCTCGTAATATTTCATTAAGCTCACATATAATATTGCAAACAGAGCCACAAAATATAAACGACAAACAAAATAAGTTATTAAAAGAGTTTTGTACCACGCACCCTCCCATTTTTACCTCCCACCCCCTCAATCATGTGTAAAAGACCATTTTACCCTCAATTTCATTATGAAACCCCAAATCCTTCGAAAGTTTGTATCATGTTGAAAGTTTCGAAATGGAAGTCTCGAAAGTTTGAAAGTTTAGAAACATAGAAACTTTCGAAAGTTTCATGGAATTAGAAAGTTTCGAAATGGTTGATGCTCGAAGAAATGAAAATTTCGAAATAGAGGTCGAAAATATGAAAGTTTCGAATGATGAAACTTTCGAAGTATATTTTTCCCATAAATAATGAAACTTTCGAAAGTTTCGTTTAACAAGAAAGTTTCGAAATACAGAAACTTTCGAAACTTTCGAAGAATATGAAAGTTTCGAAATGCAAAATTTTGCAAAACTTTCGATATATGTTGAGTTTCGAAAATTTGGTATTAATGGAAAGTTTCGAAATACATTTTTATTAGTAATAAATAGTAATAAATAATAATAAATTCATAATAATAAATTTATGGTAATAAATTAATAGTAATAATAAATTTGATATTTAATTTCGGAAGTTTCAGTCATTTTAAAAAAAAATTGAAAGTTTCGAAAGTTTCGAAACTTCTGAAATTTTCGAAATGGAATTGCTTCGAATGTTTGAAATTTTCGAAGTTTTCTGGAAAAAATACACTTCGAAAATTTCATATTCATCAAAAATTTCGAAATTTCTGGAATATTTCATTTCGAACGTTTGGTATTTTTCCAAAGTTTTGAAATTAGTAATTTTTTCTGCATAATTACATTTCGAAAGTTTCCAATTTTACAAAACATTCGAAAGTTGGGGTGGAAGACTGAAATGGAAATATTTTCCATAATTTTTTACAAATTAAATAAGGGTAAAATAGTCTTTAAAAAAATTGGGGGGTGGGAGGTAAAAATGGGGGGGTGCGTGGTACAAAACCCTTGAGTTGTGCATATTAGGCCCATATCCTGTCTTGGACTCTGTTTCTTGGTTTTAAAACAAAAATCATGGTATAATATATTGTTGTTGTGGTTGGCTTGATTTGAAGGAAGTTATTTCTTTTAGTTATGTTAACGTGCAGATTAAGTGTCTAGTTAGGTATATGTTATTAAATATTACTGAAAATAAAATAATGAGAGAGGAGTGTGATATTTCACTTCTTTGTGCTTCTAAAAGTAAGTTCAATATTTACAATACACAAAAGAATAAAGTTTTGATTACATAATTCTATGTTGTTATATCAATCTTTTATACTTGTATTTTTTTTTAGATTAGCTTTTAAATTTTCTTCCAGATTTTCAATCTCTAACACAATAATTTCACCATGCCAATAAATTGCAGATGATTATTAGGCGGTTTCATGTACTGTGTAGTTGCCGTAATAACTTCAACTTCTTGACCTTGCCTATGTGATATACATTTCAAAATTTTGCTCTTAATGTATGACTAGGATAAATGAAAATCTACTTTTCTTTTTTACATTAAGCATAAGCGAAGTTTGAACCAAGACATTATAGTAGTTAAATTTTTATTAGATAAATATAAAATATAATATTATAAGATATATAAAATTTTTAAATTTTATAAATTTATAAAAATATATTAACGATTAAATTATTAACGCTCGTTATAAAGAGGTAGTACATCAAATTTTTATTGATATTTATAATAATTAAAAATGAGTTTTTAAAAATTTAAGTTTTTTCAAATACTAAAATTTTAGAATTTAATTGTTATGTTTTATCTTGTATAAAAACTTTTAAAATGTCTGCACAGTACAAATATCCATAAGTGTGACTAAGTAATTATAATAAAAGTAAATCTAGTTTATTAATCTAAATGTTATAATAAATTGACAATAAAAAATATTTTTACATCATCGATGCATACAAATTAAATTTAAATTTTTACATTATTAATACAACTTTCTTAACTATAAGGACATAAATAATATATATAATTATTAAAATACATTTAAATACAACACATTGTTAATGTCGAATTTATTAATTTAATTTAATTTGGACTAATGCCCAATAAAAATATATCAAACAAATTTAATTAGTTTAGTTAAATTATTGCGATCATTTGGTTTAATTTTTATACATCTATATAAAACTCACAACTCACATAGTTAGAATTTAAGTTTGAAAAATTATTTTATTTTATAATTATAGCAGTTATTTTTGTAATTTATTTTATAAATTATTCTCTTTGGATTTTTGTATATTAGACATTTGAATTATAATTTGATCTATAAAAAAATGATGTATTTGGTCTACTGTTATCTTAAAAATTTTGGATGCCTTGTTCTAATATTAAAAATTAGACCTAATAAAAAAAAATACAATTTTAATAATAAAAAATTTAAATAAAATATATTTTAGTACATATACACATATCATGCATTTAAACATCCATAACTCATTTATTACTTGTTATAATATTTTTTTTCCATATATTTGATCATCCTAATTATAATTACTTGGTGCACTAAGAAGATCCTTAGCCTCATTCGGTTTTCTATTACTTGGTATTTAATACTATTTACATACAACCTATTTTTATATCATTCTTTTTACACATTCCTTTTCTTTTCTTTTTTTTTTTTTTTAATTCACGAAACAAGCATAGTGGTTGAAAAAGTTAAATAACTATTTAGGTATATAATTCATTTTAAATATTATTTTAAAAATTATTAAACGGTTAGTTATTGTTGCGGATTTATTAAGTGACCAATTAATCAAATTATTGTTTAAATCAGTTAAATGTTATTTTGGGATTTTGTTGAGAACTTATTAGGTGAAAAATAATTTTAAAATTTTTACATCAATCAAATAAGTGATAAAGTTACATTTGTTGCAGATTATTCTTGTACAAACTTTGAATCCACTAAAAAAGTCTTTTATTAATAAAGTAATTCTACATAAATTTTTTAAACAATGCCATGCGAAAAATTTCCGAAGCTATATATATACTTGCTTACATCTTTACCACTTATGCGACTATCAAAAGATATCATCTCCTAATTGTACAATTCAAATTCATTAATAACTTTATTATTTAGCTATCTCTTATAAATTTATCAATCATTTAACTCGTAAGGATTACATCCTTGAACACATCAGGTTTAGCTAGCTCGTCACGATGCTTTTTTTAACACATTTTTATTTTATATGTTTCCATCTTACTTATAGTAGTGAGCACTGGTGGCTATAAGAAGGTGCTTGCATTCTTCCACTCCCATAAATTAGCATCTCGTCGCCTTGTTGAAGTGGATCATCAGAGTTATCCAACATAGTTTTCTATTGATAATCGTACCCCGTTGTCTGAGTTCCAAAAAGGTTTAGCTCGACCTCACAAGATTGTGGCCAAAGATGGTAGGGGCCAACTTAAAATGATTATAGCCGCTATTAACTCGTATCCTAAGAATCATCAAAGAGGATATGTTATATATGTTATTTTGGTGTCTATCATAAGTACATTACAAACGACTCGAAAAAATATATATTTTATAATACGGTGATAGCCCTACAAACACAATTATCAATGAAAACAAGAACTTTCATACTCAAAACAGCCGACACATCCATATTTTGTAAGTTAACCATTAATTCTCACTATTTTATTCATCTATTTTCCTTAAATTTAAGAGAGTACAAAGTTATCCCAATAATTATGTTAGTCAAGAAGAAAGAGAGAGAAAAATATTGAATAGAGATTCTCTTATGTTAATTTAGTATGTTTATTAGATCTTAATTTGTTGGTTTATTACAAATCGTGTCCAATAGTTATGTTAATTAAGAAGAAAGCAAAAAAAATATAAATTAATAGAGAATTTATTCAAAAATTGCTAGTAGAAATTTAATGCAAAACTTGGGTAATTTTTATTTTGGTAGGGTGAACGAAAAATAAATATGATATGAAATTATCTAACCTTATGTGAATTAATTTTTGGATATTTAAATGTGCTCGTAGCCATCTTTGGTAAAGACTTCATTGCCATGTCAATTGCATTTGAGAATAAAGCATGTCCAAAAGGTTAACAAACAGTAGCACTTTTTGTGGAAGGTGATCAATAAGTATTCTTCCAATGTGCATTTCTTGGTTATCAAGACATATTATATGTAAATAGATTTCGTCAATTCTATCATAACTGTGAGATTTATGGAATCATTGATTTTATCTTCGATCAGTTCGGTACTACCTTGATCTAGAATTCCAAGATCTTGGTAAGGAAGCCAATTAAAGGACAAGAAAACGTTGTGGTGGCAGATGGCTCATCCCAAAAGGACACGCACACTCGAATAGTTCTCCAAAATTGTTCCATCATGTCAGTCATTGAGCTATATCCTTATCGATTTACAGTGAAAACTTACTTGGCAAAGCCATGGATGGCTTTTTCAGAGGTGGTCTTCATTAACAATTATTTTGATTATTTTATTCAACGAGATGGATATATGATATGGAAAATTAATGAAACAAACACTGAAAACTCTTACTTCGCTGAGTTTGACAACATTGGATATGGTGTCAATGCTACAACAAAAATTAAATAGACAAAAGATGTCATTACTAAATATGAAGCTATTGGATTCACTGTTCAATCGTGGCTTAATGCCAGCACTTGGTTGCCTTTCACTGTCGTGCCATACAATATTAGATTATAAGTTTAAACATTAATTAATTAGAAGGCTTATGATTTTTATTTTTATTTTCATTTCAACTACAATAATTTGTATTTTGATTATAACCATAATTATTATAAATAATATTGTGTAACAATGGAATACTAAATTATCAAAGAAAAAAATCTATAATTAATATTATTTTTATATAGACTAAAACTTGAATCCATGTTATGCGCAAATTAAAATTGCATATTAAATTAATACAAAGTGTGATGCACAGGAGTTAAAAATAAACTGCTCTATGGATCTATAAAAAAAAAAAAAACAACATAACAATATAAGTTATTGTGCGTAATACAAAAAAGTACAACAATCATATAAAATAAACACAAAAATCATAGAATAATCTATTCAACATTTTGAAATAATTCTTTATAAACTAAAGTTTATGTAATATTTGAATCATGGTGATTTTTGTGATGATAAGCGAAGTTCCGTAGCATAATTTATAAGCTTTATCTATGTTCCATTATTAAAATAACTCATTTTAGTTGCTATATTTAGGTCGGCCAAGCGCATGCTAATAGGCTAAATATTTTATTTTATTTTATTAATAATTTGTTGGATTAGCCGACGCTGGCGCTAGTTTATTTTTTTATTTTAGCACTATGATAGCGTCAGATTGGTCGACGCTACATTATCTGATTTGTAAAATTACATTTTTTAATCTTACTCTCACTTTCGTCTCTCAGCCTCACTCTCAGTGCCGTCTGCTCATCTCTCAACCTCACTCTAACCGTCTCACTCCCGTCTCTCAGCCTCACTCTCACTGTAGTTTATTTTCAATGTAAGTCTAACCTTAACCATCTTTATCGTTTGTGTTCACTTTTGGTTTAGGGTTTGGTTTTGATATTAACATTTGACTTTTTTTACTCATTGTCAGTTCTTTTTATTTTTTTTTTAATTTTTTTTTTACCATAGTTGCATGTTCAGTTTAATTCTTCTTTTTTTCATCAATTTAGGTTTTCTTGCATTTCTTGTGTATTTGTTTGGAGAGAACGTGAGATGGATGGATAAGAAATTAGGTGTGCAAAATGTGTTTGAATTTTACGGAATCAATTCAGATTGTCATTTTTATTTCTGTATCTTCCTGATTGACAATTTCAATTGTGTGATGTGTATTTTGCTATTTATAGTGATTTTTTAATGCCCTAATGACTTTGAAAAACCAAAAAATTGGAACTCTTCGTTAGTTAAAATTTGATTTCTAACAAATATTTGATTAAAGAACTTTTGTAAATACAATTTCAGTAAGGGATGTATTTATCTTCTGTATATACAATTGGTTGTAACTTCTTCATCGCTTTCGTTCTCATAGCTATGGACTCTGCTATGGTGATCAAGGTTCCGATCTCAATTTTCCCTTTTATCTTCAATTTTCGTTTGATTACTTGGCTTTCAATTCAATTCTCTTTTTTATTCATGTTATTTTTGTTGCATCGTGCACTGCTTTTAGTCAATTAGGTATATTGTATGGTGGAAATGAAATTAATCGTGTTTCGTTCGTGAATTTTTTTGTACTGATTTGGAGTTGGAGTTTTTAGAATGATAGAGATTATATTGTTTTCAATTCATCGTAGACTTTGTTATAATTGTATGATGTGTATCCCTTTCTAATTTCGCCTTTAGTTTTATTGTTTTGATGATCGGAACACGGATGGAACTGAAACAGTTTAATCACAAGTGATGCATGTTGTATTTCCGTATGAATTATTTGTTTTCTTTTTTCCCTGAAACATGGGTTTCATGAAAAAAACTACTTCTAACATTTGTTCGAATTTATTTGTTTATAGTTTGGTTAGGAGTACCTTTTTTCATTAAAACGGATTTGCTTTCATGAACAAATAGCACTTGGTTCTTTATACTACGGTTCAGTGTTACTATATTAGGGGTATCTGTTGGATCAATAACGGAAGGATCCAGTAGGCTCTATTGGCACAAGTATGCGATTTATGGATGCCTATTGTCATTTTGAATAAAGTTTTTGTACAAGACTTACTAATAAATACTCCAGCTAGAATGAAATATAAAAAAAAATGGTATATGAAAAGTTGATCTATCTCGTTAGAAATTATGATCATATACATCAACGATACTTTTTTGCTTATATTTCATTTCAAAGTAGTAATATTATATCGTTATAGACATATAATAGCGGACTAAATATCATGCCACTTATTATTTCCATACAGGTGAAATATGAAGATACTCTCAGGCGCTTCAGTGCTAGTGTGGAAGAGAACAGTCGCCTGGATCTTAATATGGTTGGGTTGAGAGCTAAGATAAGTTCTATTTTCAACTTCACCGCCTATGCAAATTTTATTCTGAGGTATGTTGATGAAGATGGAGACTTGGTGAATCTTGTGGATGATGATGATTTGCGTGATGTGATGAGACAACAATTAAAATTCTTGAGAATTGATGTACATATGATCAATAATTCTGGTGGTAAATCAGATGCTGATGGTTCTAGTGGAAGTGCCACCCCTTTAAACATGATTTGAGGCTTGTACTAGCAGCCTCCAGTGTCGGTCGACAGGTGGAGGCTGGAAATGTGGGAGTCGCCCCAGTTGATCTCAATACTCTCCATGTGATCCATATTCACACATTAATGTAGATAGTGCACCACTTTCATCAGCAGTTCATGTAAGTGATGACAAGGGTAAAACGTCTATTGTTGATAGTCTTGCTGGTAAGGGTGAAATATGTGGAACATCAATGAATTTTGTCGCTCCCAATTACACCCCAACCAATAGTCATGCTACAAGTTACAGTACCCCTATTGACTGTCCATTTTCTGGGACACATACTCTTTATTCAATGCCACCTCCTCTAGGAAACATCTGCATTCCTGTCACAAGGGGATCCGCTGTGATGTCTGTGGAGTCTATCCAATAACCGGTCCTCGTTTCAAATCCACAATGTGAGTATTCTTTTTATTTAGTTAGATATTGTGAAAAACTTTTAGAGTTGTTTCATGAATTTTTTTTGTCCATTATGCAGAGAAGAAAACTATGACCTCTGCAGCATTTGCTTCAATGAAATTGGTAATCAGACTGATTATATCAGAATGGACCATCCCGTATCTTCTCGGGATCCAAGATGTTCATATCAGAATACTAAAGAATTTGTAACCTCACTTGAACTCAATTCTACTTTTTTCTTCTTTGGTGACTTCACACATATTTATACCTTTTTTCTTTTATGGTGCAGAGGCATTCAAAGATCCCACCACATATTCTTAAAACAATGCAAGGCCAAAGTTTCATTTTGGATGTCAATGTCTTGGATGGTACAAAGATTTGGCCAATGCGCAACAATGGCACTTTAGTGTGGCCCAAGGGAACTCAACTTGTTTGGATTGGTGGACACAAATTAAGTGACTTGTTTTCTGTTGACTTAGAGGTTTGCTAATTACTCTTGTTGTAGTTCAATCATTTATTTAATTTAATTAGCTTTTCTCTATCTGATATTCTTATTAAATATCCCAGGTTCCTAAGGATGGTGTACCCATGGAGAAGGAGCTTGGCATTGCAGTTGAGTTTATAGCGCTCCAGTTACCTGGTAGATACATATCATACTGGAGGATGGCATCTCTCTCTGGGTAAAATGACAGTTTTGTTGTTTTTCTTTTTCCTGTATAATTTTTTGGCTCAGAAACATTAAGTTTTTTTTCTCTATTTGTTTAGTAATATTCTTTCCCTCTTCCATTATCTTACTTTAAGGTTGATGCCTCTCTCAATGACTCATTTCATGATAGCTCTCAAGGTCTGAACTTGAATATTCCCCTTGGTGTTGGTGGCTATGAAGGGACTCGGGTTATAGATATCAATGTTCAACCTATTGAGGATGATTCTTTCCCTCAAAAGGTTGATAAGGCACCATGGCAGGAACTGGAAAACGAATTTCCTACCAATGAGGCTATATTTGTTCAGTGGAACCTTCATCGATCTGTTTCTTACCCCATTATCGATTTCTCTGGCACGGCCCCAGCTGTTCCTTCCTATCAGCAAACCTCAACTATGGGTGCACTATCACCATCTCTAGGGATGGATGAAAGTGATTTGGTAGAAGAGGCCCTCATCAGAGAGCTTGAGGAGATGGGTTTTACGCAAGTTGGTCTAAACAAAATGATTTTGAGAATGAATGAGTACAATCTGGAGCAGTCAGTAGAGCATCTATGTCGTGTTTCTGAGTGGCACCCTATCCTTGATTGATGTTGCTATTTGTATTTTGAAAGCAAAATACATAAATTAATGAGTAGATCAAATGCATGTATTTATCTTCAAAATCATTCACATCTTTTTCATTACAAGCTAGCTATATACTGATAGCTTGTTGGGAAATGAGGCATTGTAATATCCTTTGATGTCTTTTATTGCTCTTAAGTTTCAAATGACACAAATGAACTTATTGCATGCACAAGATTGGTTAAAAATCCTATTTATCTTCAAAATCATTCACATCTTTTTCATTACAAGCTAGCTATATACTGATAGCTTGTTGGGAAATGAGGCATTGTAATATCCTTTGATGTCTTTTATTGTTCTTAAGTTTTGATAATAACACTTTGAATTAACTGTCAAACAGATTTTAGTTACTAAGTTAATTTTTTATTGAGTTAATTTTACTTGGTGCTCTTAAGTTAATTTTAGTGTAACTTGAGCTTGTATTTTTACTTGAGTGGTGTGTTCTAATTTTTCTTTCACTTTCCCCTAATTATATAAAAGCTTCCCAATATTCTTTTTGAATGGATGAAAGTTCTGAGTAAGAATAATAAAATTGAGAGGAAGATGTGGCAGTAACTTCATGTGTGCCATATAAATGAAAAGAAAACACCACTTTGTTAAAAGACAAAACCACTAACAATTAACATTAATAGCATTACTAATTGATAAAGCAGAGATTGATATGTACGCATTATTACTCAGTAAACATCCATGCAATAATATTGCCATATTGTTGTGAGAGCTTTATAAGTATATAATTATCAAAATAAAGTATATAATGAAATGAAGAAAGGGGCATATAACTTGGAAAAGAGAAACTACTTTAAAAAACTAATATGCATTTCGAAGGACAAGAATCTCAAACAATTAATAAATACATTCACACTCACACTCACATAACTCATAGCAGCAAAGAAAGCACTAAATTAAAAGCATTGGTGCACCACTCACTAACAATACAAAAAATCTCTTATTGCCATTGTTGATAGATTGAGCTTCAACTAATTCATTGTGACAGTAATTAACATATATTACCAAATGAAGTAAAAGATAGTTTGATACATGGATGATGACAATGACTGTTAAAGCAAATTTACAGCAGAGATAAAAACCACTAATTCAAAAAGCATGCGATGAGTTGGATGGAAGTGGAGATAATAAGATTCTCGCACTTATAGCAAAGCAATGAACAACTTGAATATCTTTCTAGCTTCTTCTTTGTACTTCCTATACAAATACACAAAGCAATGAAAACACCCTCTCACTTGGATGCATCTTCTTACTCTATAAATACACAAACTTCACTTCACAATTATCACAACTCTACTTCTTCCTCTATAATATACATCACTTTTCTTATGATATACCTACACACTTCTTCCTCCATATTTCTATAACCTTTCAAACAAATAACTTCACTTCTCTAAACTTCATTTTGTATGAATGATATATAATAATAGTAATAGCCCACTCACCTTCTTCCTCTATATTATATACATATGCTTAATCATATATATGCCAAAAAGCTGATGTGTACCTCTTGAGAGTACATCTCCTCTTTCAACAACTTCTCCTCTTCCTTCCACAATTTCTAATATTATTTTATTAGAAATTT
>NC_021161.2:45336766-45338876 GCF_000331145.2 Cicer arietinum
ATTTATAAATTATTTTATAGTATTATTAGTCATTTACCAATTGTAATAATTATATATATTTAAAACAGACTCCAGATGTCACCTCATCATATTTTGCCACTTGATCATATTTCATCCATATCAGCCAAAAAGCTGATGTGTACCTCTTGGAATACCCCTTCTCTTTCAACAACTTTTCTTCTTCCTTCCACAATTTCAAATATTATTTTATTTAGAAAATTATAAATTATATTATTTCATAATATATTTATAAATTATAAAATTATTTTACATTTATTTATAATAAATTTATAATTTATAAATTATTTTACAATTTGATAATAATTTATAATTTATGTTATAATCAAATTATTTTATAAATTTTTTTATAATAAATTTATAAATTATTTTATAGTATTATTAGTCATTTACCAATTGTAATAATTTATATTATTAGTCATTAAATTCAATGAAAAAAATCACCTAATCACTCATAAATATCGACATAAATGCTATTTATGTAATCCTCCTTACAATTATATTATTCCACTTATGGTAGTAATGATTTTATACGTTAAAAATTCAATTACTCATTAATGTCAATCCATTTAAAATTATTTTCAATTTATGTCAATCCATTTCTTTAG
Source organism: Cicer arietinum (assembly GCF_000331145.2). NCBI lineage: Eukaryota > Viridiplantae > Streptophyta > Magnoliopsida > Fabales > Fabaceae > Cicer > Cicer arietinum. The sequence goes on from NC_021161.2 coordinate 45,337,393, forward strand.
TAACATTTTATAAAATAAAAATATGTATTCTATTTGACATAAAAGACACAAATTTATTAAAAATAATCATAAAATACGAATATAAAAAAAATTATTAAAAAAGTTACTTCCAATTATTAAATTACACAAATTTATTTAAAATTATAATATATGAATATATTAAAAAATATAATGAACCAATGTTTACTATATATGTGTTCTGAAAAAATATGTTAACACTAAATTTTTATCAATTAAATTATATATTTATAATTGAATGATACTTTTTATTTTAATTTTCCATATTATAATGATAATTTGAATGTTAAAAAATAAATGAAAAATTAAGTATTGCATAAAATTAAATTATTTTTTAATAGAATTTATTTTTGGTAACTATCAACATAACTATAATTCAATTGCACAAATAATTAGTTAAAACTTTTAAATACCTCAAATTGATTTAAGTATAAGACAATCTTTAATCTTAAATAAAATAAATTTCAAACTCTTGGTGAAATATATTCAATAATTTTCTTTTACAACAACTTCTCATGCCCGCAATTAAAACATCATACTAATAAAACAAATAAATTGTAATGCTTTTATACGTTAAAAATTCAATTACTCATTAAAAAATTTACTTCGAATTTTTAAAATAAAAAAATTTATTTAAATTATAATATATATGAATATATTAAAAAATATAATGAACCAACGTTTACTATATATGTGAAATGAGTCAAACAATTATCATATATAATAAGTTATCATACCAATTTTATAAAATATTTAAAAAACTAAATTAGATGAATGTGATAAAAATGATTTTCCCTCATTTTAATTTTCTTAATCATATTCAATTATTACAAATCAATAAAGTAATATTATAAGATAACTATATTTATAATACATAAAATATTACTTATAAAATTTATAAAAATATAAAATTATTTTACAATTATTTATAATATATTTATAATTTATAAATTATTTTACAATTTGATAACAATTTATAATTTATATATATTTATAAATTATAAATAATTATAAATAATTGTAAATTAAAAATTATTTTAAAAATAATCATAAAATACGAATATATAAAAAATTATTAAAAAAATTATTTCCAATTATTAAAATCTATTATCTGTTATATATATTTAAAATAGTCACAACAACTTATTTTTTTTTACAAACTCTTGATGAAATATATTCAATAATTATTTTATATATCAACTTCTCATACTCGCAACTAAAACATCATACTAATAAAATAAATAAATTTAGCTACGCTACAATATAATTCAACATTAACATTTTTTACATTTTATTTTTTGGTTTGTATTTTACATTTTATTTCATCAAATAACTACAAGTACCCTTATATGTTGAAAAATAAATTAATAATCAAAGTACAATGAGTCAAACAATTATCCTATATAATAAGTTATCATACGAATTTTACAAAATATTTTAAAAATTAAATTAGATGATTGTGATAA
>NC_021161.2:45339023-45342447 GCF_000331145.2 Cicer arietinum
TACGCTACAATATAATTCAACATTAACATTTTTTACATCTTATTTTTGGGTTTGTATTTTACATTTTATTTCATCAAATAAATACAAGTACCATTATATGTTGAAAAATAAATTAATAATCAAAGTACAATGAGTCAAACAATTATCCTATATAATAAGTTATCATACGAATTTTACAAAATATTTTAAAAATTAAATTAGATGATTGTGATAAACATAATTTTCCTTCATTTTAATTTTCCTAATCATATTCAATTATTACAAATCAATAAAGTAATATTACAAGATAACTATATTTATAATACATAAAATATTACTTATAAAACTTATAAAATTAATTAATTAATATACGCGCAGCGCGCGAGCCATAATCTAGTTCTATATTTAATACTACTCATTAATTTCTATATTTAGTATAATTATAAAATTTAATATGATAAAACTATTATATGTCTTTTTTTAAATCCAAATGGTTTAACTCAAAAACGAACTTCGTAGTTCAAAATAAAGATATTTTAAGATCACTAATAGATATAACCTTAAAAAACCGAACACTCCATTTCATAAAATTACAATAATTTGTAAAATTATAAAATGATTGAATCATGGTTATTATTAAAAAATTATTATCCAATTTTTTCTTATTTTATTTTCTCTTTCTCTAATTTTTCTCTAATTGAAGCTCACATTTTTTTTCACAATTTATAAACTAAATAATTAATTTTAAATAATAAAGTCATAATAGTAACTCTCAACATAACCTATCCCTTGAATTTCTGACTCACCATTGCTAAAACATTAAATCTTTTTTTTAGTAAACAAATATATCGTAAATAAATGCTCACAATTCTAAATTATATCCCACACTACATACCTTCTTTCTCTATATTTCACACTTCCCTTCACTAAAATTATAATTTAATGGTTCTTAACATTTAAGAGATCAACTACATGATAGAAATGTCTATGGTCACATGCATGCTCACTCACTCTCTTCCTCGATATATACCATTTATTATTTGCTCTATATATCAATTTTCTTCTCTTATATTTTGTTTCTCTTTACATATATCCATCTATATATACTACAAACCTCTTTCTACGTTATTTATATATATAACTCTTGCTTAATTTCCTTCTACACTACAAATAATTAACCTTTTGCTTGTTTTCACTCCACTTCCTATCCTTCTACTCTTCAATTGGTAGCCAAATACTAATTCCTTTTTTAATTCATATGTAACCGACATACCACTACTCAATTATGCTAATTTGTGTTATGGTTTTTTATGATGTGAGAAACACTAATTCATTTCCTAATTGGTTTCCAATAATTTTTCCTTTCCATTTTTTTGGTACATAATTTCTTTTTTATTTTCAGCTTAGATATTTTATAATATGTTTAATTATTAAGAGTAAATATAGTGTTCTAATTTAGATATACAGTATAATCGGTTGTATTAAACTGTTAGTTAACTAAATATTAATTTGTCCAAATTATTATCGACTACTAATGCTCTTAATTGACCTCTATCCAAGAATCCTAGATTGGTTCGTTATTTGTTGGATGAATATGCTTTATTTGATTTCTTCATTTTCTTTATTTTTATCCTTCCTCTTGTATTTTCTATTTTCTTTATTTTTTTAATTATGTGTTTCTTTAAAACAAAATTAAAGAAAAGAATAATTGAAAATATTATTTGGTCTTTTCTTTTTCTTTTTTTTTTTTTTGCAAAAAACTGACAAGGAAGGTTATAGGTAAATCAAGACAATAAATATAATCTTTACATTGCACATCGAACGAAAAAATTTATTTAATCTTTATATATATATATCTATATCCAAAAATGTCTACAAAAAGAAAAATAAAATTTTAATGAATAAAAAAGGCAAATAATAATAGAGGACAAGAAAATATCAGATGCAATTATAATTGCATATATGAGACTGAGATTTATTTGATACATATGATTAGTGTAAAAATAATATAAAAACTGTTAAGTTTTAGAGTTGGAAATCACACCAGATATCTTATGGTGAGTCATGTTACGGTGATGTGTACTAATTTATAGGTAAAAAAGCAATACTCTAAAATATCATTTTTAATAATATTTAAATGTTAGTATAGTTAGTTAATTAATATTACCATTTGATTATTAAAAATATTTGATTTTTCTTATATTACTTTTAAAGTAAAAAAAAAATTACTAACAATATATATGACAATTAAACTCTAATATATAATATATAAATTTATTATATTAAATATTTTCTTCAAATCATTGAATGACTTTTAAAACCTTATTATTTTGTATGACTAGATTTTCTAATGATATTTTCTAAGAATAATTTTTTCATCTTTGTTATTTCCTCTACTACATATTTATCTATGTCTACGAATATATTATTATAATTATTAAATTTATAGTCATGAAATTAATGATCAAAAAATATTTATTCATTTATGAGAGTTTATCTTTTTTAACTTAAAGGATATAGTACAAAAAAGATTTTAATGTCACTTTAATTTAAAATGTTTATTATCATTCAAAAGAAAATTATAAACTATAATATCTTAAATATTCTTTACAAGCTCTTAAACCTCATAAATTAAATATATCTGATAACTTACTTAATTCTTTAATTATAGATATTTAAAAAATATAATATTAAACAAAATAATATGATGAACATTATAATTATTAAATATAATATACAAAATAATAAAAACATATTCTATATTATTGTAGACTACAAAATTAATGAATACTTTTTTGACGGTAGACATTAATTTATGAATATTTAATAGTTATAGTATAAATATATATATATATATATATATAGGCTTAATTGCAGTTTTGGTCTCCCTATTTTAGCTGAATCGCGAAAGTAGTCCCTCCATTTTGTTTCTCCCCAATTTTGGTCCCCCAAACAGAATTCTAGTCCAAAACTTGATGAAATTTTAGTTTTTAAAGCCGTACTACACCATTTATGATCATATATTTCAAGTACAATTGTTGCAAATGAGATATTGAGGCATTGTGTGACTTAAATAAATGCAAAAAAAAAAAAAAAATTCATCAAGTTTTGGTCCAAAATTCTGCTTGGGGGACCAAAACTGGGGAGAAACAAAATGAGGGGACTACTCTCGTGGGTGAGACTCACTCTCGTGGCCTCACCCTCGCTCTCGTCTCTCAGCCTCACTCTTACTATCGTCTGCTCATCTCTCAGCCCCACTCTAACCGTCTCACTCCTGTCTCTCAGCCTCACTCTCAGTGTCGTCTATTCTCAATGTAAGTCTAACCTTAACCATCTTTGTTGTTTGTGTTCACTTTTGACACGACTGACATCGTAACACAGAATCGACATTCGACCCACTCGGCCTGATTGGACAGACCTGCTCTGATACCACTAATGTGACACC
>NC_021161.2:45343469-45344098 GCF_000331145.2 Cicer arietinum
CTTATAAATATTTCTATTTCACATTTTAATCTCACAATTTTCTTATTTGCAGATTAATTAATTTATCACTCAAAGGGCTACTGCAGTACGTAGCGAGCCCCGAATGAATCGTTGGGAAATACGGTTTTCCCGTTCATCTCACAATATATTATACTCATGAATTCAAACGCTCTCTCACTCCTTACCTTATTTCGAAGCTTTCACACACGAATACGATTCCACGAGCAAACAACATTTGTTCATTGACTCTTTGTCCATCAATCGATCTAACTCGACAATTTATGGGTAAACGTTAAAAATAGTTTATGAGAAGATACTCTAAAAACTAAATTCGAAATTCGGTCAAGGAAACTTACCATAAATCATAAAACAAATCATTGCATAAAATAGAAATTTTTCACACGGTCGTTTTGGCGTTGATTTCACTCAAATCGAACTTACGGTGAAGGAGAACGGTTCAAACTAAGGAATTTTATAAACAGAGAAGTCGCGTATTTTATAGAGAAATTTAGATGGTTAAAAAATATGAGGAAGTATGTTTATTTGACTACCTAAATGAATAAAACAACATACTGAAATTTGAACAAGAACGGAGAAACTTTTCTGGAACAATTATCGATCATCGGCGT
>NC_021161.2:45344647-45347197 GCF_000331145.2 Cicer arietinum
ATAATTATTAGATATAAATATATATATATATATATATATATATTTATATTTATATGTTTGTGTGAAAGGAAAAGGGAAGAAAATAGAAAGAAAAGAAAATAGAAAGAAAAGAAATAGAAAGGAAGGAAAAAGAAAGGAAAAGAGAAGGAAAGAAAGAAAACAATATCCATCTTCTTCCTCTGCCTCACGTGACCACCTTCTTCCTCCTTCTTCCATTTCCATTTTTGCTTATTCCTTTTGTTCAAGAATAGAAACCCAAGGCTTAGTGGGTAAGAAAGCAAGGATTTCTCAGCTTCATACTTCCTCGTTGTTTCGAAAACGAAGAAAAACGGTGTTAGGGATTTCAAAACCTTCAAACACAAACCTCCCCGTTTCATCTAGATTTTGCTTAACGATTGTTGTGAATGGAGTCTGTGTATGCTCATGCATTTCATTGGTAAATTGTGTTGACCCGTGATAGGTGACACCATGGTAACTGTACTGACCCGTGATAGGTGGTACATTTACGATTTATATTTTTGGTGAATTGTGCTGACCCGTGATAGGTGGCACCTTGGTAAATTGTACGGACCCGTGATAGGTTGTACGTTTGCGATTTATATTTTAGTAAATCGTGTTGACCCGTGATAGGTGACACCATGGTAACTGTACTGACCCGTGATAGGTGGTACATTTACGATTTACATTTTTGGTGGATTGTGCTGACCCGTGATAGGTGGCACCTCGGTAAACAGTACTGGTCTGTGATAGGCGGTACGTTTACGATTCCCGCTTTTTCTTTTAGTAAATCGTGTTGACCCGTGATAGGTGACACCATGGTAACTGTACTGACCCGTGATAGGTGGTACATTTACGATTTCCGCTTTTTCTTTTAGTAAATCGTGTTGACCCGTGATAGGTGACACCATGGTAACTGTACTGACCCGTGATAGGTGGTACATTTACGATTTCCGCTTTTTCTTTTAGTAAATCGTGTTGACCCGTGATAGGTGACACCATGGTAACTGTACTGACCCGTGATAGGTGGTACATTTACGATTTCCGCTTTTTCTTTTAGTAAATCGTGTTGACCCGTGATAGGTGACACCTCGGTAAACTGTACTGACCCGTGATAGGTGGTACGTTTATGATTTACGCATTTTAGTAAATCGTGTTGACCCGTGATAGGTGGCACCTCGGTAATTGGTACTTTGGCCTGCGATAGGCGGTACAATTATGATTTACGGCCCTTCGAGGAGGGTTTTGGTTTGGAATTCCGAGTCCATGCATTTTGGCATATACGCATTGCATTAGGATGCTTGACACACGAGTCGTGTTTGATTCAAGTGTATGATTGAGTGTTTGAACTTGAGATGTCATTGTGATTGTGATGATTGTACTAAGTGTCTATGTTTTGGAACCAATTGTGTGTAAGTGAAATTGATTGTAAAACTGTTTCGAAACTCAAGTTGTCGTGGTGATTGTGTGGAAATTGCTAAGTGTTATGTTTTGAAGTTGTGTGTGAATGTGATTGAGTTAGTTTATGTAGTTTTAAGAAAACCATGCAGGGAAATCGATTCCCAAATCGATTCTTTTAAAAGCTATACCTCACAAATTGATTTGGCAATCGATTGGATGCATTACAGGAGCTCAGCCATTTTGACAAAATCGATGTGGAAATCGATTGGCTTTAATACAGGGGCTCAATTATTCATTCAATCGATTTCCCAATCGATTGAATTAAGCCCAGAGTACAGTTTTCAGGAAAAACTCTCAGGAAATCAACTTCCCAATCGATTGGCTTTAACACAGGGGCTCAGTTATTCATTCAATCGATTTCCCAATCGATTGATTTAAGCCCAGAGTTCAGTTTTCACTAAAACCCTTCATCCAAATCGATTTCCCAATCGATTGGCTATAACACAGGGGCTCAGTTATTCAGAATTAAGCCCATAGTACAGTTTTCTCGAAAAACCCTTAGGAAATTGATTTCCCAATCGATTGGCTTTAACACAGGGACTCAGTTATTCATTCAATCGATTTCCCAATCGATTGATTTAAACCCAGAGTTCAGTTTTCACTAAAACCCTTCATCCAAATCGATTTCCCAATCGATTGGCTTAGTGGAAATTCTTATTTTGAGTTAGATGATCGATTGCTCAATTGGTTTATCAATGGATTGGCCAGTTGTTTAGCACTTGATTGATTTAAGACTTATTTTGACTTCATTTTCATTTGGCAAGTATTATATGAACTTTTAGCATATGGAAAATCTTTTTAAGGTGCATGCTTAGTGGAAAGGTTATTTTGTGCATTCAAAAACTTAAATGTTATGTGTTAACTGTTAATTTCGGTTGGTGACCCTTTACAACTATTGTGGAAATCTGGGCTTTGCCCTCAGATGAGAGTCAGGACAATCCTACCGGTTCGTACCCTGTGGATGGGAATGTAGACGGGAACGCCTGACTAGAGCTATGTTAGGAGGATCTTACGGGGCGCGTGGAGATCACTCAGGGTGTATAGTATTTTTTGGTAGAATGATCAGATTAGGTTGATGTATAGGGACTTGAC
>NC_021161.2:45347207-45347431 GCF_000331145.2 Cicer arietinum
GTTGATGTATAGGGACTTGACGTCTTTCTTTTTGGGTTGTGTTTATTTTAATTTGGAAGACTGTACCTATACTAATATTGTTTGTTTGACATTTTAATATGATGGGGTCCATGTACCACTTTTTGAAGTGTAAATAATTTGGATTCGTATTTCAAAAACTTTTCCGCTGCTTGTAAATTCTGTTGACTTATTTGTCGTTGTGTTACGACTTCAATATTTATCCA
>NC_021161.2:45348170-45349564 GCF_000331145.2 Cicer arietinum
GCCAATGCTAATAGGGACGATCGAATGGCGGAGGCTATGAATAACATGGCTGCTTCTGTTGCTGCACAGACTGCTGCCAAGACTCAACGTGATCTTGAAAAGAGGGGAAGAGAGATCCATGCTGCAGAGTCAAGAGGATTAGAAGACTTATGTCGTTACAATCCTCCCAAGTTTAAGGGGGATGAGAATTCAGAGAAGGCGGATCATTGGATCCAAGAAGTGGAGAAGATCTTCGAAATGATTAACTGTCAGGCGGGAGTGAAGGTCAACTATGCCACCTATATGCTGTTAGGGGATGTTGAGTACTGGTGGAAGAGTGCAAGATTGTTGATGAGAGCAGCTCACGAGGAGGTGGACTTGGAATCATTCAAAAGGAAGTTTTTAGACAAATACTTCCCGATGAGTACCAGGACTAAACTGGGTGATGATTTCCTGAAACTGCATCAGGGGAACATGACCGTGGGCGAATATGCTGCTAAGTTTGAATCGCTATCGAGACATTTCAGGTTTTTCTGTGAAGAGATTGATGAACCATTCACGTGTCATCGTTTCCAAGACGGACTAAAGTATGAGATTCAAGACTATGTCTTGCCCTTGGGAATTCAACGTTTCCAAGTTCTGGTGGAAAAGTTTAGGGAAGTTGAGGATATGAAGAATAAAAGGGCTAGCCGAGGAGGGAATTTTAGTGCAGGAGGGCCCAGTCGAGTGAATTATTAGAACAACAAGGGGAAACAAGTTGCTAAACCTGATAATCGACCACAAAATAACAATGGTGGGCAGAATCGCCCAGGGAACCAGAATTTCGGGAGACAATTCAATTGTCAGAAGCCAGGACACATGGCAAAGGATTGCACGGCTCCAAAGGTAGAACCAGTTGTGAATGTAACTAGGGCTACTCGTCCTACTGCTAGAGGACACATTTATTGTGTGAGTGCTGAAGATGGGAATCCATCTGGCAATCTGATTCAACGTGACTGTGAGATTGCAGGTAACACTCTAACTGCACTTTTTGATTCGGGGGCAACCCATTCCTTCATTGCTATGGATTGTGTGAATCACTTGAAGCTATTTGTATCTGCTTTACCTTTTGATTTGGTTGTTTCCACACCTGCTAAGACTTTGACAGTAAATTCTGCATGTTTACATTGTCAAATAACTATTCAGAATAGGGATTTCTTGGTTAATTTGATTTGTTTACCTCTACAATCACTCGAGGTCATTCTCGGTATGGATTGGATGTCTTACCATTATGTGATCTTGGACTGTGCTCGTAAATTGGTTCTTTTTCCCGAACCAGGATTTGTTAAGTATCTAGCCGCCAAAAGACTCCGAGTGTCGCTAAGAGAAGGAACACATGAGTTTTTGTCTCTGGCTAATGTGGAGGCAAAGATAAA
>NC_021161.2:45349933-45350532 GCF_000331145.2 Cicer arietinum
ATGCCAATCTGTCAAAGTGTGAATTTTGGCTAGAAAAAGTGAATTTCTTAGGACATGTGATAACCAAGGAAGGAATCGCTGTAGATCCGACTAAGATTGAGGCGGTTCTTGCGTGGAAACAGCCTCAGACTGTCACTGACATAAGAAGTTTCGTAGGATTGACAGGGTACTACAGGAGGTTTATTGAAGGGTTTGCTAAGATTGTGACTCCATTGACACAACTTACCAGAAAAGATCAACCGTTCGCATGGACGGAGAAGTGTGAGGAAAATTTTCAGTTACTAAAGAGAAAATTGACGACCTCACCAGTATTGGTATTGCTGCAATCAGAAGAACCCTATGAAGTTTATTGTGATGCATCTCACCAAGGTTTGGGATGTGTTCTGATGCAACACAAGAAAGCTGTAGCTTATGCCTCAAGGCAATTGAAGATTCATGAGAGAAACTATCCTGTTCAGTGACCATAAAAGTTTGAAATATTTGTTTGATCAGAAGGAATTGAACATGCGCTAGAGACGATGGATGGAGACTCTCAAGGATTTTGATTTCACACTGCAGTACCACCCTGGGAAGGCCAATGTAGTGGCTGATGCGTTGAG
>NC_021161.2:45350684-45351126 GCF_000331145.2 Cicer arietinum
GAATGATTAAGATTTCGAGTGGACTACTTGAAGACATTGTAAATTCTCAAGATGACGTCTTAATTCAAGAGAAGAGGAACCTAATAGTGCAAGGGAAGACAACTGAGTTTAAGATTGGATCGGATAATATTTTGCGATGTAATGGTAGGATTTGTGAACCAGGAATTAAAGATATAAGGAAAACAATTTTAGAAGAGGCTCATAAGAGTAAGTTGAGCATTCATTCTGGAGCAACAAAGATGTATCAGGATTTGAGGCAGAGTTATTGGTGGCCAGGAATGAAGAAACATGTAGCGGAGTATGTATCAACTTGTCTAACTTGTCAGAAAGCGAAGGTGGAACATCAGCGACCTGCTGGGATGTTGCAACCTTTAGATATACCTGAATGGAAGTGGGACAGCATTTCCATGGATTTTATAACTGGATTGCCAAAAACAAGGAA
>NC_021161.2:45351214-45351855 GCF_000331145.2 Cicer arietinum
ACGGTGAAAGTATGATTGTCGGACCAGAGATGGTACAACAGACTACAGCTAAGGTAAAGAAGATCAAGGAGAAAATGAAGACTTCACAAGATCGTCAGAAGAGTTACGTGAACAAGCGTCGCAGACTTTTAGAATTCGAACAGGGCGACCATGTATTTCTAAGAGTCACACCTACTACTGGAATTGGTAGAGTTTTGAAATCGAAGAAGTTGACTCCGAAATTCATTGGACCATATCAGATTTCTGCACGAATTGGACCTGTTGCTTATCGGATTGCATTGCCTCCGATACTGTCCAATATTCATGACGTGTTTCATGTGTCACAATTAAGGAAATATCTTGCAGATCCATCTCATGTGATCGAACCGGACACAATCCAACTAAAGGATAACTTGTCATTCGAAGTACCCCCTGTGAGAATTGATGACAGGAAGATTAAGCGATTGAGGAACAAGGATGCTTCGTTGGTCAAGGTGATTTGGAACCCAATTACTAGAGATGCGACTTGGGAACTGAAGAGCAAGATGAGAGAACAATACCCAGAGTTATTTATCGACACATAGTTTCGAGGACGAAACTAATTTTAGGGGGGTAGTAATGTAAGACCCATAATTTTAAAGTATACTTTATGTATTTTAGTG
>NC_021161.2:45351931-45352495 GCF_000331145.2 Cicer arietinum
TTTGATGCCGATTAGAATTACTCGTCGATAAATAAATTAAATTAAGTGCGGTGGATCCTTTACGGAGAATTTAATGCCTTATGGGTGAAATGGAAATTTTAATAAATATCTAGATATTTGGAGATATTTGTTAAAAGTAATTAATATATATATATATATATATATTTATATGTTTGTGTGAAGGGAAAAGGGAAGAAAATAGAAAGAAAATAAATAGAAAGGAAGGAAAAAGAAAGAAAGGAAAAGAGAAGGAAAGAAAGAAAACAATATCCATCTTCTTCCTCTGCCTCGCGTGACCACCTTCTTCCTCCTTCTTCCATTTCCATTTTCCCTTCTTCCTTTTGTTCAAGAATAGAAACCCAAGGCTTAGTGGGTAAGAAAGCAAGGATTTCTCAGCTTCATACTTCCTCGTTGTTTCGAAAACGAAGAAAAACGGTGTTAGGGATTTCAAAACCGTCAAACACAAACCTCCCCGTTTCATCTAGATCTAACCTTCGTTTTGCAAAGAGATAGAAGGGAAAGTTGTTCACTACCACGCTACGGTGCTAGGGAACCAACTTTGGA
>NC_021161.2:45353456-45357539 GCF_000331145.2 Cicer arietinum
TTGAAAACCATTAGAGTTAAACGAGTATTAAGAATGGGGAATCTCTTAATGTCTTGTTTACTTAATGTTTGTTTTGAAAATCGTTTAAGTTAAACAAGTATTAAGAATGGGGAATCTCTTAATGTCTTGGTTACTTAATGTTTGTTTTGAAAATCGTTTAAGTTAAACGAGCATTAAGAATTAGAAATCTCTTAATGTCTTGTTTACTTAATGTTTGTTGTGAAAATCGGTTAAGTTAAATGAGTATTAAAAATGGGGAATCTTTTAATATCTGCATTTGCTTAACGATTGTCGTGGATGGAGTCAGTATATGCTCATGCATTTTCATTCTTTTTGTAAATCGTGCAGACCCGTGATAGGTGGCACCTTGATAAATAGTACCTTGGCCTGTGATAGGCGGTGCATTTATGATTTACGTTTTTGTAAACCGTGGAGACCCGTGATAGGTGGCACCTCGGTAAACGGTACGGGCCCGTGATAGGCAGTACATTTATGGTTTACGTTTTTTTGTAAATTGTGCAGACCCGTGATATGTGGCATCTTGGTAAATAGTACTTTGGCCTTTGATAGGCGGTACATTTACAATTTACGTTCTTTTTAGTAAACCGTGCAGACCCGTGATAGGTGGCACCTCGGTAAACGGTACGGGCCCGTGATAGGCAGTACGTTTATGGTTTACGCTTTTTAGTAAATCGTGCAGACCCGTGATAGGTGGCACCTCGGTAATTGGTACTTTGGCCTGCGATAGGCGGTACAATTATGATTTACGGCCCTTTGAGGAGGGTTTTGGTTTGGAATTCCGAGTCTATGCATTTTGGCATATACGCATTGCATTAGGATGCTTGACACACGAGTCGTGTTTGATTCAAGTGTATGATTGAGTGTTTGAACTTGAGATGTCATTGTGATTGTGATGATTGTACTAAGTGTCTATGTTTTGGAACAAATTGTGTGTAAGTGAAATTGATTGTAAAACTGTTTCGAAACTCGAGTTGTCGTGGTGATTGTGTGGAAATTGCTAAGTGTTATGTTTTGGAGTTGTGTGTGAATGTGATTGAGTTAGTTTATGTAGTTTTAAGAAAAACATGCAGGGAAATCGATTCTTTTAAAAGCTATCACAAATCGATTTGGAAATCGATTGGATGCATTACAGGAGCTCAGCCATTTTGACAAAATCGATTTAGAAATCGATTGGCTTTAATACAGGGGCTCAGTTATTCATTCAATCGACTTCCCAATCGATTGAATTAAGCCCAGAGTACAGTTTTCTCGAAAAACCCTCAGGAAACCGATTTCCCAATCGATTGGCTTTAACACAGGGGCTCAGTTATTCATTCAATCGATTTCCCAATCGATTGATTTAAGCCCAGAGTTCAGTTTTCACTAAAACCCTTCATCCAAATCGATTTCCCAATCGATTGGCTTAGTGGAAATTCTTATTTTGATTTAGATGATCGATTGCTCAATTGGTTCATCAATGGATTGGCCAGTTGTTTAGCACTTGATTGATTTAAGACTTATTTTGACTTCATTTTCATTTGGCAAATATTATATGAACTTTTAGCATATGGAAAATCCTTTTAACGTGCATGCTTAGTGGAAAGGTTATTTTGTGCATTCAAAAACTTAAATGTTATGTGTTAACTATTAATTTCGGTTGGTGACCCTTTACAACTATTATGGAAATCTGGGCTTTGCCCTCATATGAGAGTCAGGACAACCCTACCGGTTCGTACCCTGTGGATGGGAATGTAGACGGGAACGCCTGGCTGGAGCTATGTTAGGAGGATCTTACGGGGCGCGTGGAGATCACTCAGGGTGTATAGTTTTTTTTTGTAGAATGATCAGATTAGGTTGATGTATAGGGACTAGACGTTTTTCTTTTTGGGTTGTGTTTATTTTAATTTGGAAGACTGTACCTATACTAATATTGTCTGTTTGACATTTTAATATGATGGGGTCCATGTACCACTTTTTGAAGTGTAAATACTTTGGATTCGTATTTCAAAAACTTTTCCGCTGCTTGTAAATTTTGTTGACTTATTTGTCGTTGTGTTACGACTTCAATATTTATCCAAAATTATTTTGTTCTTTATTTCTTTGTTTTTATGAATTTGTTTTGGAAAAAAAAATACACTCGCGCTGTTAAAAATCGGGGTGTTACAATTGGTGTCAAACTATATATTGTTGTTGTGTTTTTCTTTGGTTTTACGGCCGCCGTCCAACTCCCTTACTTTTTTGTTTGTTTTATTTTATTAACAATTAGGGTTCACAAATATGTCAAACCCATTGGTCTCCTTTTAGGTTTTACTAGTTTTATTTTATTTTTTTTTAAAACACAATTTCATCAATAAATCATTATTAATATTTCAAAACTAATAATTTATAAATAAAAATAATTAATCTTTTAAAATACATTAATAACCAAAATTCTCGTATTCAAAATAATCCCTATAATAATACTTATTTTTCCAAATACTCAAATTAAAATATTACCATCATTAGAGAATAGTCGAAATTATAAAATAAATAAATATAACATCAACACTTTATATTAATTACTAAATCTTAATAAATATATATAAAATCACAATGTCATAATAAGTATATAAAAATAAAGGAAATCAAACACAATATCACTACTATCTCAAGATAATTATTTATAAAAAAATAACTAAAAATAGAAAATAGTTATAAATAATTAAAATATAACTAAGTGCATACTTAATATCAGTCAAGCACACATAAAAGTATTATATTAATTGGGTACACGTATATACATGCAAAATCGTATAAAATCTTTTTTTTTAATAAATATATATATATATATATATATATTACACTAAAATACTATTATTTTTAAAAAATAGATCAAATAGTAAAATATAATATTTATTATTTTTAAAAAATAGATCAAATAGTAAAATATAATATTTATTATTTTTAAAAAATAGATCAAATAGTAAAATATAATATTTATTATTTTTAAAAAATAGATCAAATAGTAAAATATAATATTTATTATTTTTAAAAAATAGATCAAATAGTAAAATATAATATTTATTATTTTTAAAAAATAGATCAAATAGTAAAATATAATATTATTTATAAAACTGGCACATCATATAAATCACCTATATAACGAAAAATTAATCACAAAGTTTATTAACATATATTTTATAGTAATTTTAACATCAAATTAATTATTTAAAATCCTATTTAATTAATTAAATAGTTTATCATAAAATTTAGGGTGTTACAGCTTTCATGAACAAATAGCACTTCTATTTACTTCGGTTCTGTGTTACTATATTAGGGCTATCTGTTGGATCAATAACGGAAGGATCCAGTAGGCTCTATTGGCACGAGTATGCGATTTATGGATGCCTATCGTCATTTTGAATAAAGTTTTTGTACAAGACTTACTAATAAATACTCTAGCTGGAATGAAATATAAGAAAAATTGGTATATGAAAAGTCGATCTATCTCGTTAGAAACTATGATCATATACATCAACCATACTTTTTTGCTTATATTTTATTTCAAAGTAGTAATATTATATCGTTATAGACATATAATAGCGGTGGAAGAGAACAGTCGACAGGATCTTAATATGGTTGGGTTGAGAGCTAAGATAAGTTCTATTTTCAACTTCACCGCCTATGCAAATTTTATTCTGAGGTATGTTGATGAAGATGGAGACTTGGTGAATCTTGTGGATGATGATGATTTGCGTGATGTGATGAGACAACAATTAAAATTCTTGAGAATTGATGTACATATGATCAATAATTCTGGTGGTAAATCAGATGTTGATGGTTCTACTGGAAGTGCCACCCCTTTAAACATGATTTGAGGCTTGTACTAGCAGCCTCCAGTGTCGGTCGACAGGTGGAGGCTGGAAATGTGGGAGTCGCCCCAGTTGATCTCAATACTCTCCATGTGATCCATATTCACACATTAATGTAGATAGTGCACCACTTTCATCAGCAGTTCATGTAAGTGATGACAAGGGTAAAACGTCTATTGTTGATAGTCTTGCTGGTAAGGGTGAAATATGTGGAACATCAATGAATTTTGTC
>NC_021161.2:45358648-45359612 GCF_000331145.2 Cicer arietinum
AAAAGCTCCAGTTTCAACTTCAACAAATACAACATTATAACTACAAAAGAAATTTTCTCCGATTAATTTAGATTTAATTTTAGTAGTTTAATATTTGTTCTTAATTTTCACCAATTAGAGTTTGTCGATGTTTCATCATATTACTGTAATATTTTTTTTTTTAGGAAACTTTGCAAACGTTTAAGTATTAGTGTAACTTGAGCTTATATTTTTACTTGAGTGGTGTGTTCTAATTTTTCTTTCACCTTCCCCTAATTATATAAAAGCTTCCCAATATTCTTTTTGAATGGATGAAAGTTCTGAGTAAGAATAATAAAATTGAGAGGAAGATATGGCAGTAACTTCATGTGTGCCATATAAATGAAAAGAAAACACCACTTTGTTAAAAGAAAAAACCACTAACAATTAACATTAATAACATTACTAATTGATAAAGCAGAGATTGATATGTACGCATTATTACTCAGTAAGCATCCATGCAATAATATTGCCATATTGTTGTGAGAGCTTTATAAGTATATGATTATCAAAATAAAGTATATAATGAAATGAAGAAAGGGGCATATAACTTGGAAAAGAGAAACTACTTTAAAAAACTAATATGCATTTCGAAGGACAAGAATCTCAAACAATTAATAAATACATTCACACTCACATAACTCATAGCAGCAAAGAAAGCACTAAATTAAAAGCATTGGTGCACCACTCACAATACAAAAAGTCTCTTATTGCCATTGTTGATAGATTGAGCTTCAACTAATTCATTGTGACAGTAATTAACATATATTACCAAATGAAGTAAAAGATAGTTTGATACATGGATGATGACAATGAATGTTAAAGCAAATTTACAGCAGAGATAAAAACCAGTAATTCAAAAAGCATGCGATGAGTTGGATGGAAGTGGAGATAATAAGATTCTCACACTTATAGCAAAGCAATGAACAACTTGAATATCTTTCTA
>NC_021161.2:45359631-45372376 GCF_000331145.2 Cicer arietinum
GATGCATCTTCTTAACTCTATAAAACACAAACTTCACTTCACAATTATCACAACTCCACTTCTTCCTCTATAATATACATCACTTTTCTTATGATATACCTACACACTTCTTCCTCCATATTTCTATAACCTTTCAAACAAATAACTTCACTTCTCTAAACTTCATTTTGTATGAATGATATATAATAATAGTAATAGCCCACTCACCTTCTTCCTCTATATTATATACATATGCTTAATCATAAATATGCCAAAAAGCTGATGTGTACCTCTTGAGAGTACATCTCCTCTTTCAACAACTTCTCCTCTTCCTTCCACAATTTCTAATATTATTTTATTAGAAATTTATAAATTATATTATTTTATAATAAATTTATAAATTATAAAATTATTTTACAATTATTTATAATTTATAAATTATTTTACAATTTGATAATAATTTATAATTTATATTATTATCAAATTACTTTATAAGTTATTTTATAATAAATTTATAAATTATTTTATAGTATTATTAGTCATTTACCAATTGTAATAATTATATATATTTAAATCCAGATGTCACCTGATCATATTTTGCCACTTCATCATATTTCATCCATATCAGCCAAAAAGCTGATGTGTACCTCTTGAGAATACCCATTCTCTTTCAACAACTTCTCCTCTTCCTTCCACAATTTCAAATATTATTTAATAAAAATTTATAAATTATATTATTTCATAATATATTTATAAATTATAAAATTATTTTACAATTATTTATAATAAATTTATAATTTATAAATTATTTTACAATTTAATATAAATTTATAATTTATGTTGTTATCAAATTATTTTATAAATTTTTTTATAATAAATTTATAAACTATTTTATAGTATTATCAGTCATTTACCAATTGTAATAATTTATATTATTAGTCATTAAATTCAATGAAAAAAATCACCTAATCACTCATAAATATCGACATAAATGCAATTTATCTAATGCTCCTTACACTTATATTATTCCACTTATGGTGAGTAACGTTAAAAATTCAATTACTCATTAACGTCAATCCATTTAAAATTACTTTCAATTTATGTCAATCAATTTCTTTAGTAACATTTTATAAAATAAAAATTTATATTCTATTTGACATAAAAGACACAAATTTATTAAAAATAATCATAAAATACGAATATATAAAAAATTATTAAAAAAGTTACTTCCAATTATTAAATTACACAAATTTATTTAAAATTATAATATATGAATATATTAAAAAATATAATGAACCAACGTTTAATATATATGTGTTTTGAAAAAACATGTTAACACTAAATTTTTAACAATTAAATTATATATTTATAATTGAATGATACTTTTTATTTTAATTTAACATATTATAATGATAATTTGAATGTTAAAAAATAAATGAAAAATTAAGTATTGCATAAAATTAAATTATTTTTTAATAGAATTTATTTTTGGTACCTATCAACATAACTTTAATTCAATTGCACAAATAATTAGTTAAAACTTTTAAATACCTCAAATTGATTTAAAGTATAAGAAAATCTTTAATCTTAAATAAAATAAATTTCAAACTCTTGGTGAAATATATTCAATAATTTTCTTTTACAACAACTTCTCATGCCCGCAATTAAAACATCATACTAATAAAACAAATAAATTGTAATGATTTTATACGTTAAAAATTCAATTACTCATTAAAAAATTTACTTCCAATTATTAAAATAAAAAAATTTATTTAAAAAACGAATTTCCTACCAATGAAGCTATATTTGTTCAGTGGAACCTTCATCGATCTGTTTCTTACCCCATTATCGATTTCTCTGGCACGGCCCCAGCTGTTCCTTCCTATCAGCAAACCTCAACTATGGGTGCACTATCACCATCTCTAGGGATGGATGAAAGTGATTTGGTAGAAGAGGCCCTCATCAGAGAGCTTGAGGAGATTGGTTTTAAGCAAGTTGGTCTAAACAAAATGATTTTGAGAATGAATGAGTACAATCTGGAGCAGTCAGTAGAGCATCTATGTCGTGTTTCTGAGTGGCACCCTATCCTTGATTGATGTTGCTATTTGTATTTTGAAAGCAAAATACATAAATTAATGAGTAGATCAAATGCATGTATTTATCTTCAAAATCATTCACATCTTTTTCATTACAAGCTAGCTATATACTGATAGCTTGTTGGGAAATGAGGCATTGTAATATCCTTTGATGTCTTTTATTGCTCTTAAGTTTTGATAATAACACTTTGAATTAACTGTCAAACAGATTTTAGTTACTAAGTTAATTTTTTATTGAGTTAATTTTACTTGGTGCTCTTAAGTTAATTTTAGTGTAACTTGAGCTTCTATTTTTACTTGAGTGGTGTGTTCTAATTTTTCTTTCACTTTCCCCTAATTATATAAAAGCTTCCCAATATTCTTTTTGAATGGATGAAAGTTCTGAGTAAGAATAATAAAATTAAGAGGAAGATGTGGCAGTAACTTCATGTGTGTCATATAAATGAAAAGAAAACACCACTTTGTTAAAAGAAAAAACCACTAACAATTAACATTAATAGCATTACTAATTGATAAAGCAGAGATTGATATGTACGCATTATTACTCAGTAAGCATCCATGCAATAATATTGCCATATTGTTGTGAGAGCTTTATAAGTATATGATTATCAAAATAAAGTATATAATGAAATGAAGAAAGGGGCATATAACTTGGAAAAGAGAAACTACTTTAAAAAACTAATATGCATTTCGAAGGACAAGAATCTCAAACAATTAATAAATACATTCACACTCACACTCACATAACTCATAGCAGCAAAGAAAGCACTAAATTAAAAGCATTGGTGCACCACTCACTAACAATACAAAAAATCTCTTATTGCCATTGTTGATAGATTGAGCTTCAACTAATTCATTGTGACAGTAATTAACATATATTACCAAATGAAGTAAAAGATAGTTTGATACATGGATGATGACAATGAATGTTAAAGCAAATTTGCAGCAGAGATAAAAACCACTAATTCAAAAAGCATGCAATGAGTTGGATGGAAGTGGAGATAATAAGATTCTCGCACTTATAGCAAAGCAATGAACAACTTGAATATCTTTCTAGCTTCTTCTTTGTACTTCTTATACAAATACACAAAGCAATGAAAGCACCCTCTCACTTGATGCATCTTCTTACTCTATAAATACACAAACTTCACTTCACAATTATCACAACTCTACTTCTTCCTCTATAATATACATCACTTTTCTTATGATATACCTACACACTTCTTCCTCCATATTTCTATAACATTTCAAATAAATAACTCCACTTCTCTAAACTTCATTTCGTATGAATCATATATATTGATAGTAATAGCTCACTCACCTTCTTCCTCTATATTATATACATATGCTTAACCATATATATGCCAAAAAGCTGATGTGTACCTCTTGACATTACCTCTCCTCTTTCAACAACTTCTCCTCTTCCTTCCACAATTTCTAATATTATTTTATTAGAAATTTATAAATTATATTATTTTATAATAAATTTATAAATTATAAAATTATTTTACAATTATTTATAATTTATAAATTATTTTATAATTTGATAATAATTTTATAATGAACCAACGTTTACTATATATGTGTTTTGAAAAAATATGTTAACACTAATAATATAATGACGTGGCAAAATATATTAAAGAAATTAGGGATTGAGAGGAGGATTGAATGAGATTAGGCATTGAGAGCATGCTTGAGAGGGGAGAAAGGAGGAGAGGTCCACATCAGTTTTTTGGCTGATGTGGGAAATATTTGTATAGGTGGACGAAATAAAATAAGGTGGCATTCGAGAGTCTGTTTTAAATATATATAATAGAACACCATAAGTGTAATAATATAATTGCCCATGAGGATGGTAAGAATATAAATTATAAATTATTATCAAACTGTAAAATAATTATAAAATTATAAATTTATTATAAATAATTGTAAAATAATTTTATAATTTATAAATTTATTATAAAATAATATTATCAAATAGATTTTGGAGGTACTAATAATATAATGACGTGGCAAAATATATTAAAGAAATTAGGGATTGAGAGGAGGATTGAAGGAGATTAGGCATTGAGAGCATGATTGAGAGAGGAGAAAGGAGGAGAGGTCTACATCAGCTCTTTGGCTGATGTGGGAAATATTTGTATAGGTGGACGAAATAAAATGAGATTGCATTCGGAGTGAGGTGGCATTCGAGAGTCTATTTTAAATATATATAATAGATTGGTTAAGAATATTAGTCATTAGTTAATTTAATATTTTTACACCTTTTTTCAGAGTTTGAACGACATGTTAATTACATTCTTCATATAACTATGCGGATCAGATGATTGCAAACTTACTGAGATTTATGAATCTCAAAGTTATAGAAAAGAATAGCCTAATTTTTATTTTAGATAGAGAAATAAAATATTAATATTAAAGTATAATTAGAAGTATAATATAATAACTCATATATAATTATCCACAAAATAACTCATTAAAAACTTTTTTGTAGTTATATTTTGAGACGGCTTCCTCAATACCCGTCTTCTCCACTTGTTAGGCTCTTCAGAACTAAAACTAAAAAGAAAATTGTTTTTATCATATGATGTCCTTTTTTTAATAAACCATGATGGCTTTAATCACTCTATTTTTATTTAAATGAATATTTTAACATAAAACTTTAGATAGTTTATTTTAAATGATTAAGGTGAAAGAGTTATACACTAAAATGATTAAGATGTCGTATATTTGATTTATACTTGAACAAAATACTAACAAAGTAACAATAATATATAATATTGATCCTGAGAAAAATATCTCTCAATTATGTATAAAAAAATATAGACCGCATTAAAAGTTGAAATAAAACAAATTAAAAAAAGAAAATATATATATATATATATATATATATATATATCACAAATAAAAGCAAAAGTCAATTTGACTTAATATAATAAATAAAATAATTTAAGATTCAATCATTTATCTAAATTCTGTATGGTGATGGTTGGTATTAATTAATTAATTTTCGTCATTTATAGAAAGAAAAAAAAAAAAATTTGTGGTCACACATACAGATGGTGGTGGTGGGAAAATGGAACCAAAGAAGGAAGAAGATGAAGCAGAGTCCTTGGGACCGAAAAGTTGATCGAATTTCACAGTTGATGAAGAAGATGAAGACCATGCTTGATTTTTGTTATTATCCATGTTTATAGATATGTTATCAAACTTTATTTGTTGTCAATAAATTGACGAAACAAATATTGAAGGATACAATATTCTTGGTAAAAAGATGTATTGGAAACGTGTGCTATTTATAAACTCCAAAATTAAGTCCAATATGCGGGGATAATATTTCAATTGAGAAAAAAGATCCTATATAGTATTTAGTATCTTAGGATATATTAATGGAAAAAAAAACTCATGAAATAAGGAAAATAATATTGAAAACAAAAGAAAGGAAAAGTTATATTTTCTAATAAAAAAATTAATATTGATAATGAAAGGAATTATATATTCCATAACATCCAAATATTGTTCAGAATAATTAACATTTAGAGATTTTTTTATTAGGATCCTTAACATTCCATGTTTTACAAAAGTCATATTTTCTAATAAAAAGTTCTCTTTTATTTATGAAAAAGAGATATCCTAATATTTATATATCTTAGATATTAAGGAAAAAAATATTTAATGTAACGACATATATACTATGTTTTTTTAACAAGTAAAGGGCATATATCTATAGAAACATATATATTTAACCATAGTTGTCAAATAATTAATATTTAGAGAATTGTTTATGGTCTAGAATCCACAACATTCAATTTTTTTTTTCTTGGTACTAAAATCATTCACTATGTTTTTTTTTGACGAGATATCGTGGCTGTGTTGTTAATTTCAAAAGATTATAATAAGCATTTAACTTCTTTTGTAATTTTTGTTTATTTCTTAGCTAATATATAATTGGTCTTTTTTGGTAAATAATCTAAATTAAATATTTACTTTTATTTATAGTAAACATTTTAGGTTTTTATTTTGTTTTAAGGTCTTATGTGTTAATTGATAGAGATGTTTGAATAGTTGGACATAAATACAGGGTAGTTAGAAATCCCACTGATTTTTGTTTTGTTAAAAGTTAATTAAGTACTTTGGTAAGAAAATCGATTATTTAATTAATTGACAAATTGATTGTCATTATTTTTGGGATTGATTATGAATTTAAAACCCCACTCTATCGTCAATTCAAAATCTATATCTATATTTAGTGAGTCATTTAATAACACTATCTGTATAACTTAAGTTTTTTTTTTGTTACAAATCATATCCATTGTAAAAAATTTAAATTTAAATTTGATTTTTCTTCTTCTTTTATTCTAATATTAAAGTGTTGTGAGATATAATTTAAATATTTATTTTAAAAAATATCGTTTTTGTGTTTTAATAGAGTTATTTAATTTTTTATATTTATTTTAAAAAATATCGTTCTTGTGTGCTGATCGTAATTTAAATATTTATTTTAGACAATATCGCTTTTGTGTTTTTATAGTTATTAAATTTTTTTTTTCAATACTTGTTACTATCAAGATTCAAATTCAATTGTTAAAATTATATTTTTCATTATGTTCTTTTTTTCTTTCAAAAAAAATACATATTGTCTCAATCATTACGACCGTTTTGAGACTCGTAAGATCTTTGATTAACAAGACTCAACGTTAGAAATTCAATTAAATTAAAAATATAAAGTAATATAAAAATACATTCTTAATTAATCATAAACTTTATATCTATTAAGGTTTAAAATGTTTTAAAGTTATAATTTTTTATTTAGCTAATTTTATTATTTTCAATTATAATAAATAAATTATTCTAAATTATTTACTTTAAAATTTTATTTATTTAAATAATTTTAAATAAATTATTTATTTTATTAGTTTATTTATTTCAAATTATTATCTTATTTATTTGAAATATAAAAAAATTAAAAAGAGTATAAATAATTATAATTAAAATAATAAAAATAAAATTAGCATTAAAAATAATTTAACAAAGTTCCTTGACATAGTTTATAAAAGAATATTATAAACTAATTTTTTGTCTTGTCAAAAAGAACAAAGACCTTTTATTTACCAAAAGTTACATTTGCGCCACTTTGCAATTTATGATGACTAGCGAAACATTTGATATATAATAAAAAATATAGTTGTGTCTACGGTTATCTTAATAAAGACAAGTTTGGGTAGCCAAGGTTTCACCGTCTCTAAGAGTGGATATAGATTTTGGTAAACTCACATAGGTCTACGATTTAATTAATCTAAGATAGACTTAGTTCATGCTAGAATTGTTTTTATATAAGTCAGGCTAAAGTTGTTTTAAAATTTCATTTAACTAAAAAAATTAGATTAAATATAAATAAAATTTTATAATAATAATAATTCTAATTCTAATTATTATCATAATAATTAATATTTTTATTATATTAAGTTTGTTATGAATATTTTTAGATGTCATTTTTCTCTAACCTTTCATATTCAACAGACTATAACTCCTACAATTAAATGATTTTTATACTTTGTAGTGTTTCTTAACTTCATATATTAATTATTAATGACACATTAAATTAAGCTTTTAAGATTCTTGTAAGTTATATGCCTTGTTATATTCTTGTAAGTTATATGACTTGTTATCTATAAGTATAAATAGAAATTATGCATAATTGTAAAATATACATCTTGAAGAACACAATATAAATATTATATTGTTCTATTTGTTTGTGTTAAACCATAAATTTATTAATATTTTCTTTAATTTAAAGATACTCTTTAATTTAAACCTACTCTCTTATATAAATGTTTAAAATATTTATTAGTATTTTTTTTAAATAGAATTTAAATATTATGTAATATAAACTTAGATACTCTAAAAGATCACGTTAGAATAGAAATCAAACTCGTTGTTATATTAATTTGTTCGTCTATTTACAAAACTAAATTTTCATAAAATAATAATGAAATGAGTTTTTAAACAGACTTTCAATTCTTATCGATTTTTTAAAATAACTAAATAAACCTTAAAATTAAACATTTGACATGTAATAGACCAAATTTTAATCTAACATTTTTATAATAGATTAGAATCACGAATTGCAAAATCTATGTCGTCATAATTTATTCTTACCTCTATCCTCATCAAGAAGATTCTTCTATTGATAAAAATAAATACACAAATTATAATATATAATTTCGCAATAGAAAAACATATCGAA
Source organism: Cicer arietinum (assembly GCF_000331145.2). Taxonomy (NCBI): domain Eukaryota; kingdom Viridiplantae; phylum Streptophyta; class Magnoliopsida; order Fabales; family Fabaceae; genus Cicer; species Cicer arietinum. Next base: position 45,367,954 of record NC_021161.2, read on the forward strand.
TACATCACAATTTTGTCGAGAATATTTTTATAAAGTGAGAGAATAATTGCGACAACAAAACTTTCCTAGTAATTAACATATATAAATCAACAAAAAGCCATCATATAAAGATTAAAATCAAATAATAATAAAAAAAAAACCTCCACAAAAATAGGTATACGCTATCCACTAAACTGACTCAAGAATAAGGAAGACTACTGTTAAAACTAGTTACAAAATCTAACTTAATGTTATAAACAACATACTAAAATTACGAAAAGAAAAATCGAAGCGTGTTTACTAACATCTACACCATTTTTCTTTTCTTCATGGTCGGTGTAAGTGTGTAACTGCCACGCCATTGTTCCCTTTTTTTTTCTCGATCTTGTGCAGTTATTCACGGCTACTTTATTCAACTTTTTTGTTTTTAAATTTTTTAAATTTATTTTAGTGTTTATTTTGAGTTTTAAAAAAAATATTTATACTTGAAAAGATTTCTTTAAAATTAAAATAAAGACTAAATTTAGATAAAAAATAATTAGGAATTAAATTTGATAATTTTATAGAAATTAAAAATATATTTAACTAAAATCTAATTCACCTTCACTAATTGAACACTATGTGCTATTGTGTTGCACAGCCCAATACTAACTCTGTATGTTATGATTTAGGGATTAAAAGTTGAGAACAAAAAAAGTTAAAGAAATCCCTTTTATTCATCAGCATGTGCCAAGCCCATTATACACCTTTTACTTAATATTTTTCTTCTTTTCTTTCAACATTTGGTTTAGGCCTACTTAAAAGTTACCCACTCAACTAAGAAAAACTTAACTCCCATGTTTAAAAGAGATAACATCTGAAAAAAAAAAAGTTTATAAAGGCGGAGTCGTACTTTTTAATTTACAAGTCAATTTTAAAAGGATAACTAAATAAAATAAAATATTGTTTGTCTTATAAAATAATAATAATTTTGAGAGTGTATTTTTACATGTTAATAGTTGTCTTAGTTTACTTTCTATGAATATACACTACGCAAAAAATGACATTTTATAGCGCGTCTTTTACAGCGCTGTTGTAAATATATTTTAAAAATAACGGAGTATATAACATCGCTATTTTTGACAAGCGCTGTGGAAAAAGCGCTGTTGTAAGGTCATATAGCGTTTACGCATAATGTTAACAAGGCTTTTACAGCGCTTTTTGTACAAACGCTGTAAAAGTCAAATAATTAAATGACTTATTACAATGTTTTTTTTACAAACGCTATAAAAGTCAAATAATTAAATGACTTATTACAACGCTTTTTTTACAAGCGCACCTATTAGAGTGCTTTTGTTACAAGCGCTGTAAAAGGTCACATAATTGAAGGACCTATTAGAGCGCTTATTCTACAAGCGCTGTAAAATCATTCACTTTAAATAAAAATCATTTACTTTAAATAAATAAAAACAAATTTAAAATAAATTTACAAATGCTCATCACCTCTACTCTGGGAACCCTCATCTCCTCTACGTACTGTGCGGCCATCTACTGCTCCTCCATCAAAAAAATTGGATACGTTGTCTCATGTACTGTATTTATTAATTTGTTGTTGTCACGAAAACTAATAAATTGTTACATAATAAATCTTTTATTTTTGAAATTTGTTGATCTGTTCTATTTTGAAATCTTTTCTATTTTGAAATTGTTATTACATAATAATGGACCTTGGTTTCCATTTTTCAATATTAGATATGTGTACTATATATTGGTATAATGTTATCAGTATCTTATTATTTTTGTAACTGCATTTATATAGGTCATATAATATGGACCGGAAATTGATGTCTGTCAATCGATTGTCAAAAGAGTATGAAAATGGAGTGAATGAGTTTGTTGAGTTTGTAGTGAAGAATGCAAAAGATTCAAATAGAGTCGTTTGTCCTTGTTTAAAATGTTGTTTTGGAAAACGCGTTAGAGAAGATGAATTGGAAGTTGATCAAAGCTACACATGTTGGATAAGACATGGTGAGAAAAAAAAAGGAAACATTAATTTTGAGAATAGTTCGACATATGCTTCAACTGACTTCGATACAGATACATATGAGTCGGATCGAGTTGAGGAGATTGCAAAAGCAGTTGAAGAAGATCTTCAGGATTGTCCTAAAATGTTTGAGAGTTTGTTGAGTGATGCAGAGAAACTATTATATAATGGTTGTATTAAATTCACAAGACTGTCGGCGATATTAAAGTTGTACAACTTAAAAACGAGTAATAGATGGTCTAATAAAAGCTTCACATAATTATTAACACTCTTAAAAGATAAGTTGCCAGATGATAACGAACTTCCCAGTCGAACCTACGAGGCTAAACGGATTTTTTGCTCTATTGGCATGAGTTACGAAAGGATTCATGCATGTCCTAACAATTGCATTTTATTTCGAAACGAATATGAATTACTAAAGGCGTGTCTGAAATGCAATGTCTCTCGATATAAGAAGAAAAAATCTACTCCAACAAAAGTCGTGTGGTATTTTCCTATAATAACAAGATTTAGGCGCATGTATCGCAGTGAAGAAGATTCAAAACACTTGACATGGCATGCAGATGAAAGAATTAGAGATGGAATGTTTCGACACCCTGCAGATTCCCCACAATGGGCAAAAATTGATCACGAGTATCCTGAATTCGGGATAGAGTCAAGAAATCTAAGACTTGCACTTTCTACTGATGGAATGAATCCACATGGTCTTCAAAGCATCTCACATAGCATGTGGCCTGTGATTTTGGTAATATATAACTTACCTCCATGGTTATGTATGAAGCGTAAGTTTATGATGTTGTCTCTGTTAATTTCTGGACCCAAACAACCGGGGAATGATATCGACGTATACTTGACTCCTTTAATTGAAGATTTAAAAATTATGTGGGAGACAGGTGTGGAAGTTTATGATGGGTATAGGAAATAGTGTTTCAATTTGAGGGCTATGTTGTTCGGCACAATTAATGATTTTCCAGCATATGGTAATTTATCAGGATATAGCATTAAAGGTCAGTGTGCATGTCTTATATGTGAAGAGAGTACAAATTGGATGCAGTTGAAACATTGTAAGAAGAATGTATTTCTTGGACATCGTAGATTTTTACTTATAGTCATCAGTATCGTGGGTAGAGAAATGCATTCAATGAAAAATCAGAGGAAGGTAAAGCTCCTTTAGCACTGACTGGATATCAAATACTTGAAAAAGTACAAGGTTTAACTAATAAATTCGGCAAACCTTTTGCGGGAGAGCTTGTCAAAACTGGGTGGAAGAAAAAGTCAATTTTCTTTGAATTGTCATATTGGAAGTCATTGTATATAAGACATTTTCTCGATGTGATGCATATTAAAAAAATGTATTTGATAGTGTTATTGGTACGTTACTCAATGTTCCAGGAAAGTCTAAAGATGGCATCAATGCAAGATTGGACTTGGTCGATATGGGAATAAGAAATGAATTGGCTCCAGTAAAGAAAGGAAATCGCACATATCTACCTCCAGCCGCTCATACTCTATCTAGAAAGGAAAAAATTGTTTTATGTAAATTTCTACACGAAGTTAAAGTTCCAGAAGGATACTCTTCGAACATTAAAAATTTGGTTTGTATGAAAGACCTCAAGTTAAAAGGTTTGAAGACCCATGATTGTCATATTCTAATGGAGCATTTGCTACCAATAGGTATACGTTCCATTTTACCTGAAAAAGTTCGACTAGCCTTAACTAGATTATGTTTCTTCTTCAGGGAAATTTGTAGTAAAGTGATCGACCCTCAGAAATTACCGACATTGCAGAGGGAAATTGTTGTTACTTTGTGTGAGCTTGAAATGTATTTCCCACACTCTTTTTTTGATATAATGGTTCACCTTACTGTTCATCTGGTTAAAGAGAAGCAACTTCTGAGATAGATGTATCTGATATAACGATATATGAAAATATTAAAAGGATACGTAAAAAGTAGAAGTCAACCAAAAGGTTGTATTGCTGAACGGTACATTGTTGGAGAAGCTGCTGAATTTTGTACTGAATATTTGTCCAATGTTGAATCCATAGGGCTTCCCATGTCTCGTCATTCGGGAATAATATCAGGGGAAGGGATAATTGGAAGGAGAATAATGACTATATCAAAGACAGAATGGGAGCAGACACAATTGTATGTTCTGCACAATGATGATGAGGTTCAACCGTATGTTACAATACACATGGATCAGTTATCTCGTTTGAACATGAATAGGAATCAAAATTGGATAACTCGAGAGCACAATCGAAGTTTTATAATATGGTTAAATAATCACATAAAGTCAAAGTTTGATATAGACCCCAGATCAATTTCACAGAGATTGAGGTGGCTAGCAAATGGTCTGAGTTTACATGTCTTTTCTTACACTGGTTATGTTATTAACGGCTACACATTTTATACCAAAGAAC
>NC_021161.2:45372876-45376991 GCF_000331145.2 Cicer arietinum
TTCCCACAGGTACGCTTCCGCCCTTGGTTATTCATCATGTAATTGGCATGGATAGTTAACATTACCACCTTGTTGTCCACCTTTTGGAGTTTGTGACCCAATTATTTGTCCTAGAACTCCATGTTGTCGTCCATGTTGTTGCCCTCCAATTTGTGATTTCCAACCCTAAAACTTCAAAGCTCTTACATTATATTTACACCAATCATTTTTTAAATAAAACTCAATCTCATATATGTAATAATTGCATCAATAAGAATGAATAAAAGAATTATATTTTTTTGTCCTCTATTATAATTTGTCTTTTCTTTTCATCCAAAAATTGTTTGCCTTTTTTGAATATTTTGTGACTATATATAAAAATTAAATAAATTTTTAATTCACGTACAATACAAAGATTAAATTTGTTGTTTTGATTTGGCTATAACCATCCTTGTCATTTTCCTGCAAAAGAAAAAAAAAAGAAAAAGAAAAGACTATATAATGTTTTTAGATTTTCTTTTAGTCCATACTTTATTTTACTTTCTTAAAATCAGTGTTTAATTCATTTCTCAAATAAAATATTAAATCATCAAAAAAACTAAAATGTTCTAATTATCAAATTTAAAACTAAAACTAAAAAAGGAAATCAAAAGAAGTTTTTACGATAATTGATTATATCATTATTTTTAAGTTTAAATATGTTTTTTGTGTTTATAAATATATTTTGTTATGATTTTAGTCTCTATAATATTTTTTTTTTTCATTTATACCATTGTCAATTATAATGTTTTTTAAAAAAAAATTGTGAATCTTTTTTAGTAAAACAATAGTGACATGATTAATTTTGGATGGAGTGCCACAATATGACTGTGTTACGGTTATTGATTAGATAATATTAAAATTTATTTGTTATCTCATTTAATTATTTAATTAAAAACTTAAAATTAATTAATTAATAAACAAGTTATATAATAAATGCTCAATAATCTTCATCTTCAACCCCAAGTTTTTTAAAAAAATTCACCAACCTTCATCTTCAATCCTAATTTTTTCATCTTCAAATCACAAGTTTTGTAATTAAATATTTAAGCATATTAGACATATTTAATTTGTGAGACTTAAAATCTTGTAAAAAATACTTTAGAAATTATAGTTTATAATTTTTTTTTTTTGAATTGGAGAGGAAGATGAAAAACCTTTTAAATTAAAGTGACACTATTTTTTTTAACTCTATCATTTAAAGTTAAAAAGATACACGGCTAAATTACATCTGTGGTCCCTTAACTTAATTTCAGGTAACGTTTTAGTCCTTTATCTTCTTTTTTTTCCCAATTTAGTCCTTTATTCCTAACAATATCAAATAAAGTATGAAAATATGAGTTTATTTGAATATTTGCGTTACGAATTTGATTAAATTTGTATTATATTGAAGAATATAATTAATTTTATGAGTTTTGATTAATTTTTTTTTTTTTGAATTTTTGTATAAAAAAGGATAACATTGTTAAAATTTTAAAACATAAAATATCAAATTGTCACTTAAAATTAAAATAAAGGACCAAGTCGGGAAAAAAAAAAAGATAAAGGACTAAAACGTTACCTGAAATTAAGTTAAGGGACCACGGATATATTAGCCAAAGATACACTCTCAAAAGTGAATAAATATTTGTTGAAATTCAATTTTATAAATATAAATGTAATACTTATAATAATATATTCATAGACATAGATAAATATGTAGTAGATGAAATAAATAAAAATAGAAAAATTATTCTTAGAAATTATCATTAGAAAATCTAGTCAAATAAAATAATAAAGTTTTAAAAGTCATTCAAGATTTGAATATAATACCAAATATAATAAATTTATAAATTATATAATAGGGTTTAATTGTTATGAGCTATCAGTGTAAAATGTTTTACACTCTCAACATATTATAATTATTCATATATATGACTTTAAAAATAATTATAAAAAAAATAATTTTAATGATTAAATGACAATATGTGTAGAATATATTTGCACTATAATTGTATACTAATTAAATCTTATATATTAACATTTAAAAATTACTAAAAATGATATTTTTGAGTATTGTTATTTCGTCTATAAATTAATACGCATCGCCTTAACATATGATTCACTATAAGGTATTTTATTTGTTTTTATTTGTAAACCAAACTTAGTTGTAATGGCCACTTTGTGGAAGATGCTATTCAAGTTATTGGTTTTAGTCATTGCTATTATAGGTGTTTTGGTTGGTAACTCTCAAGGCGCTCAACAATTACCACCTTGTTGTCCATCTTTTGGAGTTTGTGATCCAATTATTTGTCCTAGAACTCCATGTTGTAGCCCTCCATCGTGTGGTTTCCAACCCTAAAACTTCAAAGCTCTTACATTATATTTACACCAATCATTATTTAAATAAAACTCAATCTCATATATGCAATACTTGCATCAATAGGAATGAATAAAAGAATTATATTTTCTTGTCTTCTATTATGATTTGCCTTTTTCTTTCAACAAAAAATTATTTGTCTTTTTTGAACATTTTTAAATATGAATATATATAAAAGAATTCAATAAATTTTTAATTCTACATATGATATAAAGATTAAACTTGTTGTCTTGATTTACCTATAACCAATAACCATCCTTGTCAATTTCCTGCAAAAGAAAAAAAAGAAAAGGCCATGTAATGGTTCTAGTTTTTATTTCTTTGTTTTTGTTTTAAAAACATAAAATTAACAAAATGAAAGAAAACATAAAATATAAGGGGAAGAAGAAAGAGAAAAAGAAGTAAAAAAAAAAAGGGACCACCAGCCGCTGCCATGGCCAATTTGATTTGTAATTCATTCATTATTATTTATTTTATTTTATTCTTTTTTTAATAAATCCATACTTTATTTTACTTTCTTAAAATTAGGGTTTAATTCTTTTCCCAAATAAAATATTAAATAAGCTAACAAACTAAAATTTTCTAATTATCAAATCTAAAACTAAAATTAAAAAGAAAAATAAAAAGAATTGTAAGAGATAATTACTTTAAAAAATTTCTATGTTTGACTATTGCAAACATCAATTACCTTTTAGCATAAATTAAGTGTGCAAGCAACTTATAAGTATTATAAATTAAGATTGTTGCTAGGAAGATCGATTATTATTTTTTCTTCAAGTTAAACAAGTACAATTACAAACTAACGAATTGAAAAGGACACTGATGTTGTACTTTTAAACAGTTATGCACACGTGATTTAAGGTATGGGATCATTTCAGACAGCTGTCAAGATCAAAACATCACTCACGATGAGCTGTCATAAGTTCTCTTGAAGCCTATAAATAAAGCTTCACGATGAAAAATAAATCAGAACTAAAAGTGTCAAACAAAACATCACTCATTCAATCATACTCGAGTTTCTCAATCATTCTAAGTTTTAGTTTTGTCCTTAGTGTGATATTAGAATCAATACTTAGTGAGTTCTAAAATCTAGAATATATTCTCAAACAAGAGTTGAGCATACTCAGATTCTAACAATCTCAAAAATCATTACTTTGTAACTCGAGGCTATATTGTTGACATAGCTTGAGTAGTGTGTAAAAATCCTTTTTATGATTTAAAAGTTAGTTTGTAGAAATCATTTCTAGGTAGAAAGGTACTTTGTAATAGATCAAGATTGATATGTAAAAGCTGTGTGAAATCCAAGAATTTTCTAGGAAAACCTAATTGTGAGGATTGAACGTAACCCGTGTTCGGTGAACCATGATATATCCTTGTGTGATCTCTCTTTCCTTATCCTTATTTACTTTTTGTCTTACAATCAATTTTTATATTGATAAATTAATATTGTTGTTTTCTTTCCACTAACCAAGAACATTCTACGTTTGTAACCAAGATCAATCTTGAGTTAAATTCTTTAGTTTTTAACAAGAATTTTTTAAAAGGAGCAATTATAATTCAAACCCCAACGTTCTTCGTTTGTAACCAATATCAATCTTGAGTTAAACACTTTAGTTTTTTACAGGAAATTTTAACAAGGGGAAATTATAATTCAAACCTCATTCTTTATAATTGACATTGTTACTTCAATTGGCATCAGAGTCAGTCTCTAAGGATTAAACACCCAAAAAGTGTTAGA
>NC_021161.2:45377375-45388848 GCF_000331145.2 Cicer arietinum
TACTTTGATTGCTCAGATTATTATTTCTGAAAAAGTAAAATGCAGTTCTTTCTAAAGTCACAGGACAGTGGTATGTGACGCATCATCATAGATGGAGATTTCATACCTAGAGTAGATACAACCGATTCAACATCTGCTAAAAAGAAAGAAACAAAAAGGACAGTAGATGAAAAATCTACGGTACTTCTAAACTCAAAAGCTCAATTTTGTTTATTATGTGCTTTAAGCAGGGAAGAAAGTGAAAAAGTAGATGAATGTGATACGACAAAGAAATTATGGGACACATTGCAATCTCACCATGAAGGAACAAGCCATGTTAAGAAAACCAAAATTGAAATTGACATACGGAAGTTCGAATTATTTGAAATGAATGAAGGAGAGACAATCGGCGAAATGTACTAAAGATTCACAACCATAGTGAACAAAATACGTTCTCTTGAGAGATGTCGGAATGAGTTGGTATTTCAAAATAGGCTAAATTACATTTGTGGTCCTTTAACTTAATTTCAGGTAACGTTTTAGTCATTTATCTTTTTTTTTCCCGATTTAGTCCTTTATTCCTAAAAATATCAAATAAAGTATGAAAATATAAGTTTATTTGAAGATTTACATTACGAATTTGATGAAATTTGTATTATATTGAAGAATATAATTAATTTTATGAGTTTTGATTGAATTTTTTTTTGAATTTTTGTATAAAAAAGGATATCATTGTTGAAATTTTAAAACATAAAATATCAAGTTGTCACTTAAAATTAAAATAAAGGACCAAGTAGGGAAAAAAAAAAAGATAAAAGACTAAAACGTTACCTGAAATTAAGTTAAAGGACCACGAATGTAATTTAGCCTTCAAAATAAGATTGATAATAGTCACGCAATGGCTGCCACTATTACCCAACAAACTGGAATCATCGAGCAAAGCATTCAAATGCAGAAGAGAAGAGCAATAGTAGATCTGATAGTGTAGTTGCTCGTGTGTTCAAATGGTTTCTCTCTCTTACAGAATATCTAATTCCCATCCTCAATTCTGAAATGTGGAAGATATCATAAGGCTAATGTAGTATGGTGATTTTTGCATAAATCATGTGACGAGAGAAGCTATTTAAACTAGAGACAAAATTGAAAAAATTTGGTTTTGATTCTAATGTTGAAAATGCCATTTTTTTTTATAGTGTGTCTCTCTTTTCTCTTTTCTTTTGAATGTTGTTAATCTATATGTAGATTTGTTTATCTTTTTTCTTGTTTTCAAGGGCTTTTACCCCTTGAAACCAAAAAAAAATAAATATAGATAATATTTTTTTATTGACAAAATAAATAACTATATATATTTTTGTAACACATTATAAAAATATATATAGATGTCATAGCTATTAAATATTTATAAATATCTACCGGCAAAAAAATATTCATAAATTTGTTAGTTTTCATTGTAAACTAATTACAATCTAGAATATTTTTTTATTATTTTGTATATCATATTTAATAATTATAAAGTTCATCATATTATTTAGGTTAAACTTATATTTTTTTAAATATTTGTAATTAAATATTTAAGTAAGTGTATTAGACATATTTAATTTTTGATGTTTAAGATCTGATAAAACATACTTAAGAAGTTATAGTTTATAATTTTCTTTCTTTTTTTTTTTTTTGAATTGGAGGAAGATGAAATACATTTTAAATTAAAGTGACAATAAAAATATTTTTTGAACTCCGTCATTTAAAGTTAAAAAGATACACTCTTATAAGTGAATAAGTATTATCATAATCTATCGGTGTAAAATATTTTATACTATCAACATATCATAGTCATTTATATGTGTGACTTTAATAATAATTATAAGAAAAAACAAATAATTTTTATAATTAAATGTCAGTATATGTAAAAAATCTTTACACTATCAATGCGTTCTAATTAAATCATATATGTTAACATTTAAATATTACTAAAAATGATTTTGTAGAGTATTGTTTCTTTGTCTATAAATTAATACATATCACCTTAACATATGACTCACTATAAGATATCTCCTTTGTTTTTCTTTGTAAATCAAACTCAGTTGTAATGACCACTTTGTGGAAGATGCTCTTCAAATTATTGATTTTAGTCATTGCTATTATAGGTGCTTTGCCTAGTAACTCTCAAAGCGTACGAACTCAAGATTTACCACCTTCTATTACATCTTTTGGAGATTGCGAGCCAATTACTTGTCCTAGATATCCATGTTGTCGTCCATGTTGTTGCCCTCAGAAGCACATATGTTTTTTTAGTCTGTTTGACGGAGAAAGAAAGAAAGAGAAAGAGAAAAAAAAATAAAAGAAAACGAGGTTTAGAATTAAATAATTTTTTAATTCACGTACAATACAAAGATTAAATTTGTTGTCTTGGTTTGCCTATAACCATCCTTGTCAATTTCCCGCAAAAGAAAAAGAAGAAATACTATATAAGGTTTTTAATTTTTCTTTTCTTTAATTTTGTTTTACAAACACAAAATTAACAAGATGAAAGAAAACATAAAATATAAGAGGAAGAAAAAAGAGAGAAAAAAAAGTCAAAAAACAAAAAGGACCACCAAGCCGTTGCCAAGGCCAATTTAATTTGTAATTTATTCATCCTTTACTTATTTTATTTTATTCTTATTTTAATAAATTTGTACTTTATTTTACTTTCTTAAGTTAAGGGTTTAATTCATTTCTAAAGTAAGAAAAGGAAAATCAAAAGAATTGTAAGTGATAATTATTTAGATTTTTTTCTATGTTTGACTATTGCAAACATCAATCACCTTTTAGCATTGATTATTTTCACTCACCTGCAAATCGTCATGACCACTTTTGCATAAATTAAAAGCACAAGTCACTTGTCACTTATAGGTACTTAGGTACTATAAATTAAAGATCGTTTTTACGAGGATTATGTTATTATTTTAAATTTAAATATGTATTTTTTTTTAAATATATTTTATTTTAATTTTAGTTTTTATAACTTTATTTATTTGATTTATACTATTGCAAATTTTAATAAGTTTTGAAAAAGTCTTTTATGAATATTTTTTAGTAAAAAAATAGTGAATGACTAATTTTAGATAAAGTGACACATGATGACTGTGTAATTGTTGTTGACTAGACAATACTTAAAATTTAAAATTTATTTTATTAACTCATCTAATTATTTAATTAAAAACTTAAAATTAATTAATTAATTAATTAATAAACTAGTGAAATAATAAAAACTCAATAATCTTCATTTTCAACCTCAAGATTTTCAATAAAAATTCAACAACATTCATCTTCAAATCACAAATTCTCATATCTGGATCATAATCCTAAAAATTCTAATCTCTCATTTTTTTAACATCACACGTATAATATTTTCCATAACCACCAAAGACATAAATTAATTGTTTTATGCAACAAAAACCTCTTACCCTCCACATTGTTTTTCAGATATACTCAATCAAAAAGAAAAGAAAATGCAAATTTAGTTAGAGATTAACGATTGTTTATCGGGAAGGTAGAGGCAAAAAAATTAGAATTAAGAAGTTGAAGAGAGATAAAATTGATGTTTTCGGCAACAGAAAGAGCATAGGTGAATCTCCGTCGAGGTTATTCTCGTCGGACGCTCTCTAATTTGGTTTGAAGAGAAAATCAGACAAGAGAAGAACATAAGTTTTTTTAGTCTGTTTGACAGAGAAAGAAAGAAAGAGAAAGAGAAAAAAAATAATAAAAGAAAACGAGGTGTGTTAGTTGGCTTATTTATCTATGTCTTTGGTGGTTATGGCAAAAATTATAGGTGTGGTGTAAGATAAATGAGAGATTAGAATTTTTAGGATTTAAATCCAAATATAAGAATTTGTGATTTGAAGATGAAGAAATTAGGGTTGAAGATTAATGTTCTTGAGTTTTTATTAAAAAATTTGGGGTTGAAGATTAAGATTATTGAGTTTTTATTATTTAATTGTTCAATTAATTAATTAGTTTTAAGTTTTTAATTAACTAATTAATTGAGTTAATAAAATAAATTTTAAATATTATATATTGTCTTGTCAACAACAATTACACAGTCACCATGTGCCACTTCATTCAAAATTAGGCATGTCAATTTTTTTCATTAAAAAAGATTTATAAAAGACTTTTTTAAAATTTGTTAGAATTTGTAAGGGTATAAATCAAGCAAAAAAAAAGTTACAGAGACTAAAATAAAAAAGAAACATATTTGTTAGAACCAAAAACATATATTTAAACCTTATTTTTATTATTTTCTAACATATTCAAAATATTTATTATAAAAATAAAAAGATAACATTTTTATAGTAACAAATATGTATCTTGTATTTTTTTATGTGTAACTAATACTTATCCCGTATTTTATTTATTTATTACCGACAAATATGTGTTTTATATATTTTATATATCAATAATATATATTTATATCTTTTTTTATATATATTTATTAATAATAAATATTTTTTTTAAGATTAAATAAGTTTTTAGTTTTTATAAAATTTTACTATTTTATTTTTAATGGTTCTGAAAAAAATTCATCATATTTAATAACTTTTTCATTAATTTTCCCCTAAGATACAAAATCATCAGCATCTATTTTCTTGCCTTCGATACTGCAACATGGACAAGTTTCTTGCTTGCTTGCTGCATTTTTCTTCTTACAAGCCAAAGACCCATAAATCAATTTGAATAAAAGATTTCTAATTTTTAAAAGACACTGTAGAATGCTGTTGTGTTACAGGTCGGATTTATTAAAGGAGAGGCAAGGGTGGTAGTAGTGGCAGAGCCGCGGAGGGTGGCACTATTCCACTCCGCATAAATGTCCAAAAAAATCTGTGTTGTTTGTACCCAAAAAAGATCTACTTGTTGCTGTAACAAAAAATTAATCTATTTAATGTACCTCTAATTAAATGTGTAAAAATAATAATAACTTTTAAAATATTTATTTTACTTTAAAATATAGAAAATAAATAAAAAATGAATATTGTTTATTTATTTATTTAAAAAAAATTAGTTTTTATTAAAATAGAGACACTAAAAAATTATTATTTAATTTGATAGAGTTTTTATTTTCACTTACGTATCTTTATTAGTTAAAGAACTACTCTATCAATTTGGTCATTTGTAAATAAAAAAGGACAATATTATTAATATTTTAAAACATAAAAAATTAAATTGTCATTTAAAATTAAAATAAAAGATTAAATTGAGAAGAAAAAAAAGATAAATAATTAAAATATTAATTAAAATTAAGTTAATAGACCGTATATACTATTTTTTTTTATAAATACATTTTTAATTGAACAAAGTCAAACTAACAAAGAAGTTTATGAGAAAGAGAAAAAGAAAAGGAAAGAAAAAAAGCAATGAAAGTTTCCATCCTATAAGCTAAGTAAAAAAGAGAAGTAGATTTGTCATTTATTCTAGTCATACATTAAGAGCAAAATTTTCAAATGTATATCTTAATATTTGTCTTGATCTCGGTAATCAAGGTATATCCGAGTGACCAATCATCTGCAATCAAAGAATATCTCAGTATCAATTTATTGACATAGTGAAATTATTGTCTCAGAGATTGAAAATCAAGAAGAAAATTTAAAAATTAATCCAAAAAAAAGAACAAGTAAAAAAAACTGATATAACAACATAGAACTGTGCATAAAAATTATATTGAACTCACTTGCAGAAGGACAACGAAGTGAAATATCACACTCCTCTCATTATTTTATTTCCAGTAATATTTAATAACATATACCCAACTAGACACTTAATCTGCACTAACAAAACTAAAAGAAATAACTTCCTTCAAATCAAGCCAACCACCTGTGCTTCCATCTTCTTCTCACTATGTTCAGTTTCAATCGGATTATCGAACCAACAACAAAATATTATACGACAATTTTTGCTTTAAAACCAAGAAACAGAGTCCAAGACTGGATATGAGCCTAATATGCACAACTCAATCATGACAAAAAAAAACATTAAAACCAATACTCTTTTAATAACTTATTTTGTTTGTCGTTTATATTTTGTGGCTCTGTTTGCAATATTATATGTGAGCCTAACGAAATATTACGAACCAGATCATGATTCAAAGAACAATATGAAATTTTATTTTTTTAACAAGCGTACAATATTTCTTTTGAACAAAGAATACAATTTATTCAATAATAATGTACAATATTTCTTTTGAACAAAGAATACCATTTATTCAATAATGATATAAAATAGTAAATTAAAAATTACAATATAAATAAAATTTATACAATATAATTTTGTACTCTCGCCTTTCTCTGCTCGTTCATCAAAAATAATAATTGGACTCCTTACTTGAAAATTTCCATCATCCCAAACTAAAGAAGCCGAGTTGATAGACTTCTTTAGTTTTCCTTCTATGGTGAGAACATATGTTTTTTTTTCTCCCAGTGAAGTGAACGACAAAACACTGGGGTTTACTGAAACAGTGAGTCCTTTAGGTACCGTCACAATTGCTCTATATATCGACATCGGTAATCCAACATTTGTAACAGTCCTTTTAAAGCTTCCACTTAGGTGATGTTTGGGACGTGGAGCTTTGAGAACAAAGGATGGATAATTCAAATCTCTTGCTGATACAGTGTCGAAGCAACTAATGACATCCTCTGTGATTAGCTGTAAAACTGACTGGCTGTAGCCTAGTCCACATAAAAAGCTTATGCAGTCTATTTCCGTGGCATCATATACCATGCCGGGATTCACAGCCTTAACAGGGTCAATTTGGCCTGCTCCGTAAGCAAATTCTGCATCTTGATTATAAGTGGGACTCATCTGCTTCGCTGCAACACAAGTCATACACAATGTTTTCTTTTTTATATTAGCTTAAGATATATTAAGTAAACTATATTGACCTCAAAGCAGTAGAAACTTTTGAAAAATCCTTCAAAAATCTTCTTAATCTACAATTGTTAGTATCACTTGTACCAAACTATGTACTTTATTATTTATTTATAACTTTAAAGATAAATTAATTTTAAATTTATTAACTTTAAGTTTTATCTAATTTTTTTTTTATTGTTTATAATTTTTTTAGTTGACAAAACGAGTTCCGTACTATACACTAATAATACTGACAATAAAAATTGACAAAACAAACATAAAAGTTTGAATGTATTAAAAATTTAAAATAAAGTGAAGTATAAATGTACTTATTTTTCAAGAGAATACATATTTTAATATAAAAGGAAAGAGAAGTGTAATTTAAACTCCTCACCTGTTTATAATAAAGATTCAACTTTGTAAAAGACAACTATTTTCAAATATTAATTAAACTAAGCAGAGGATAAGTTTAGTTTTCTTAATGCATGCCCATTTTGATTGAGGTGTGAAACTACTCATTTCAATTACCTGTTGTCATTAGAGCTGAACGGATAACAGCAGGTGACCATGTAGGATGAAAAGATTTGACGTACCCTGCTGCACCAGAAACATGTGGACAGGACATTGATGTTCCTGACACAATATTGATCTCTAATGTTCTCTTCTCACCAGAAAATTCAGAAATTGGGGAAAGTGGAGGCCAACTAGCTATAATATCTACTCCTGGAGCAGTTAAATCAGGCTGCAATATTAAACAAAAAAATGTTAACAACAAATTAACATGATAAAGATGTATTTAATTTATTAATTCATATGAAAGATACCTTGAGAATCTCAAGTGTAACATTGTTTGGACCCCTTCCTGAGAAAGAGGGCACCTCGGGTGCCAAAGTATCTCTTAACTCATTTGTTTTGAAAATTGTTGCAGTTGGAGTCCTGCAAAATGATTTATACAATAAAAATTAGATGAGTATGGTTCTGTAAATTATTGTTAGTGAATAAGGAACTTTGATTTAATACCTTTTAGAATGTATGTATTTGCGTATTTTGGTGGCATCCTTGGTGTGAAGATAACACGCAGGCAAAGGAAAACTGTATGCGACATTTATATATGCTATCCCCTGTATCAAGAGGCCAGCAGCACCTACTCTAAAAGCCTCTGATGCCCCTTCATTTCCTTCGCATAGAACAATTTTTCCTTTCACCAATTTTTCATCCAATGAATTGATGGGGCAATTCCTGCAATTTTAGATCAATTTCATTAACAAATTTCATAATTTTGAGAATATTCTACAATTCAATTTTGTAGCATAATTGAATATGTTAAATGTTATTGAGTTAAATTTATTGAATTCCTCCGTAAAAGTATGTCATTTTAGTGCCAATCCTTTTTCATATATATATATATATATAGTTGACAAATTTTCACCTTCATTTGTTTGTCATAATTGTAATTTTTTACATTGTTTTTTAATTTAAAGATATGAAGGCAAAATATACCGAGATGAATCTCCATCGAAGCCTGCTTCCTTATTCGGTGCATCTCTGGAATAGATAAGAGGATACAATTCTCCCTTTAGATCAAAATTATTCAAAGAGGTACCCTGTACATGAACCAAAGATATTGTCATTCTCATCACTGTTATGATATATAAAAATGATTAATCTTCTAATTAAATATTCATATCATCAACTTCCAAACCAAATTATTTTTGTTTAGATTTAAGAAACAAAGACTACTGTGTGACTTATTCCATTGAATTAAAAAGATCATGAAAAAATGATTGTCTATCATAGAATAAAAATAGTGATTTACCTCAAAAAATTTGTTATTCCCTAATTTGACTTGGGTAACAAATTTTCTATCCAAAGTGCTTGCAGCCACAGAAATTGCCCAAGGTGCGACATTCATTACTGATGCGTGATTTGGACCTGAGTTCCCAGCCGCACATACAGTTAGTATTCCATTTTTCATTGCATGGAATGCACCAATGGATAATGCATCGCTGAAATGAGTATCGGCAGTTATTTTTCCTCCAAGCGAGAACGAAATTATGTCGACTCCATCAGCAATGGCATCATCAAATGCGGCGAGAATGTCCATGTCCTCGCATCCAGTAGACCAACACACTTTATAAACGGCAATTCGTGCTGACGAAGCCCCACCTCTTGTCGTTCCTTGCCCAAAGCCTAACATACTGGCCATGCTAACAGGGTTTCCAGCTGCTATTGAAGCTATATGGGTTCCATGCCCATTTGTGTCTCTTGGAGATACGCTCAAGTCTTTATCAATTTTACTTTTATAATATCTAGCTCCAATTATTTTACTACAAAAAAGTATTTTATATTATTAGCATTTCAACATAAGTTATAGAAATATGAAATTTCTACCATGAGATTACTAGCCGTCACATTATTGGTCGTAGAGTGAAGATTAGACAACTCATAGTATCTTTTGTATTTTAAATCATTTTGAGGATGGTAAAATATGTGTCATTAAATCTTCATTCAACAACCAATATCCACTTACTGTGGTGATTAATTTTGTTTTGCAACTTTAGGAAAATTGACTATGAATTTATAGCATATTACTTGTTGCAGTGGAAATCAAAAGCTTGGCAGGGTCCCTTCCATCTGCTAGGAGGTGAGCTCAATCCTATATCATTGAAACTCTGAGACTCCGGCCAAATCCCATGATCGATTACTCCAATAATAATGTCACTCTCTGGTTGTGCTCTCTCCACATTTATTGGAAAACCAATAAAGTCCCAAGATTTTGTTGTGAGGACTTGTTTTTTTTCATTGGGAAAGACAGATACAACCCCTTCATGCACTGCATTACCAATTTTAATGGTTAACAAACATACAAATATTTAAGTAGAAAAGATTGGTCATTTTTCAATTAAAAAATATATAATTTCTTTATTACCGGCCATTTTATTAGCTTCTTCCTCTGTTAAGTCTGCCACAAAGCCACTAAAACTACGTTTATAGTGCTTGAGTATAGACTTTGATTCTTGTTTGCTGAAATTGTGAATAGAAAAAACTGGTAAGTAATTAAGTCAAGTATACTATGTAAGTAATTAAAGCAGTAAATTTTTCAAATATTTGCTATGTATTTTTAACCAATAGACTCGACCTGCTTGCAACTTCCTGTAACATGTTTTGATGACGGGCCAATGATGAAACTTCATCGTCCATAGTCTTGCCGGTGTAGACAATGTAAGTCTACATTTAAAACAAACATTTATCATAAATAAGAACAGAAGTAAAATATGAACCATGACATTTGATAAAGAGAGATGAAGAATATTATTTGCCTTTAGCTCATCTTTGGATGTTCCGTGACATTGTAGCAATAGTGAAGAAATGTTAACAAGGAGAAGCAAAAGATATACAAAAGATGTCCCTTCCATGTTCAAGCTATGCACGCAAGAAAAAATGTGTATATCCAAACATGCAATGAAACAAGTGTAAATAAATCAAATGGATTCTGTTTTGTTTTTTAAATAAAATAAATAAACAATAATAGCAACAAATAACTAAACTTAAATAAAAGGCAAAAGAAACAGCAAGGCTTTTCAAAACTATTTTTGTTTTTAAAAATCTACCAATGAAAAAAATGTTTTGATCTGCTTTGTGATAATTGTGAAGTGAAGTTGTGTATTTATAGAGTAAGAAAATGCATTCAAGTGAGAGGGTGCTTTCATTGCTTTGTGTATTTGTATAGGAAGTACAAAGAAGAAGCTAGAAAGATATTCAAGTTGTTCATTGCTTTGCTATAAGTGTGAGAATCTTATTATCTCCACTTCCATCCAACTCATCGCATGCTTTTTAAATTAGTGGTTTTTATCTCTGCTGTAAATTTGCTTTAACATTCATTGTCATCATCCATGTATCAAACTATCTTTTACTTCATTTGGTAGTATATGTTAATTAGTGTCACAATGAATTAGTTGAAGCTCAATCTCTCAACAATGGCAATAAGAGACTTTTTGTATTGTGAGTGGTGCACCAATGCTTTTCATTTAGTGCTTTCTTTGCTGCTATGAGTTATGTGAGTGTGAGTGTGAATGTATTTATTAATTGTTTGAGATTCTTGTCCTTCAAAATGTATGTTAGCTTTTTAAAGTAGTCTCTTTTCCAAGTTATATTGCATGGATGCTTACTGAGTAATAATGCGTACATATCAATCTCTGCTTTATCAATTAGTAATGCTATTAATGTTAATTGTTAGTGGTTTTTTCTTTTAACAAAGTGGTGTTTTCTTTTCATTTATATGGCACACATGAAGTTACTGCCATATCTTCCTCTCAATTTTATTATTCTTACTCATAACTTTCCTCCATTCAAAAAGAATATTGGGAAGCTTTTATATAATTAGGGGAAGGTGAAAGAAAAATTAGAACACACCACTCAAGTAAAAATATAAGCTCAAGTTACACTAATACTTAAACGTTGGCAAAGTTTCCTAAAAAAATAATATTACAGTAATATGATGAAACATCGACAAACTCTAATTGGTGAAAATTAAGAACAAATATTAAACTATTAAAATTAAATCTAAATTAATCGGAGAAAATTTCTTTTGTAGTTATAATGTTGTATTTGTTGA
>NC_021161.2:45389348-45404462 GCF_000331145.2 Cicer arietinum
CATATATAAATCAACAAAAAGCCATCATATAAAGATTAAAATCAAATAATAATAAAAAAAAAAAACCTCCACAAAAATAGGTATACGCTATCCACTATACTGACTCAAGAATAAGGAAGACTACTGTTAAAACTAGTTACAAAATCTAACTTAATGTTATAAACAACATACTAAAATTACGAAAAGAAATCGAAGCGTGTTTACTAACATCTACACCATTTTTCTTTTCTTCATGGTCGGTGTAAGTGTGTAACTGCCACGCCATTGTTCCCTTTTTTTTTCTCGATCTTGTGCAGTTATTCACGGCTACTTTATTCAACTTTTTTGTTTTTAAATTTTTTTAATTTATTTTAGTGTTTATTTTGACTTTTAAAAAAAATATTTATACTTGAAAAGATTTCTTTAAAATTAAAATAAAGACTAAATTTAAATAAAAAATAATTAGGAATTAAATTTGATAATTTTATAGAAATTAAAAATATATTTAACTAAAATATAATTCACCTTCACTAATTGAACACTATGTGCTATTGTGTTGCACAGCCCAATACTAACTCTGTATGTTATGATTTAGGGATTAAAAGTTGAGAACAAAAAAAGTTAAAGGAATCCCTTTTATTCATCAGCATGTGCCAAGCCCATTATACACCTTTTACTTAATATTTTTCTTCTTTTCTTTCAACATTTGGTTTAGGCCTACTTAAAAGTTACCCACTCAACTAAGAAAAACTTAACTCCCATGTTTAAAAGAGATAACATCTGAAAAAAAAAAAGTTTATAAAGGCGGAGTCATACTTTTTAATTTACAAGTCAATTTTAAAAGGATAAATAAATAAAATATTATATTGTTTGTCTAATAAAATTACAATAATTTCGAGAGTGTATTTTTACATGTTAATAGTTGTCGTACTTTACTTTCTATGAATATATTTTAAGTTTAATGTTTATGATATGAAATAATATATTAGTTTTAAATTTATAAGTTATAAAACCTTAATTTTAAATGGTTTGCAGGTTATGAAAGTTTTGGTTGCTCAAATATGACAAGCAGGATCTAATGTGACTGTGTATGAGTTATTTAATAAAAAAAAAAAACTTAAATAGGTTTTTAAACTATAAATCACTCATAAATGCTAAAAACTAATCATCTTTAAAAATTTAAACTCTTCTTGTAAAAAATAAAACAGTAGCTGCTTCTTTGGTTTGATGCTTTTAACTATAAACAGGTTTCCAGTAAATAATAAAACAACAACATCTGCAATTAATTACTCCATGTTTGATTCGGACTTTGTTTTCATTTATAAAACTTGTGATTTGGATTGAAGATCATTTAAACGTTAATCTCAATTGTAATTTTTTTTTTGCCAGTGGTGAAAGAGTTTTATTGGACCAAAAGAAAATTTGATTTTTTTTTTAAATGAAAATTTATTTTACAATAATTTATGTCTTTTAACATCTTACAAATAATAATAATATATTTTCTTTTCATTAAATGTGACCAACATATTTTTTTATCCTCCACACGTTGACATAGGAGCAGTTGGTAAATTATAATTTTTTAAATTGTAATTACGACCGCGATTATAGTTAAACCGTAAATTTTTGTATTATAGTACACTAAAATGTAATAGAAAAATATGGATATTGCAACCGAAATTCCAGTTATATATTTCAAAATCTACAAGCGTTGCAAGCCACAATTTTGAACATGTTGTAAACTATTTGTCAACGTTTGACATGCAACATGCACACGGCAAGAAGAATTTATAGTTATGTATCTCAATCATTTGTCCCACTAGTTAATGTATAGAATCTAATAGCAAATTGCAGGGTCAATTTGTTGGACATTATCCCTTTGTGTGTATTTTGGATAGAACAATAATTTAATTTGGCCCACAAATAATTGGACTTATGCTTCTAACTTTCTTCTCAATAATGAAAGTAGGAGGAATTTTAGAATCCAAACTTCTTAAAGAGAAGCCCAAAATTAATTCATTTCTGTAAAGTCAGATACAATCACGCTTGACTTGTATGACATTGAGAGGAATATTAATTTGGCATTTAGAAAATAATCTTAAATTAATTCATGTTTGGTAAATT
The DNA here is from genome assembly GCF_000331145.2 of Cicer arietinum. NCBI lineage: Eukaryota > Viridiplantae > Streptophyta > Magnoliopsida > Fabales > Fabaceae > Cicer > Cicer arietinum. The sequence goes on from NC_021161.2 coordinate 45,391,449, forward strand.
CTAGGCTTTGTAGGTAATTTATCTATGTTGATGTGACACTAATGAAAATTAAACATTAAATATGTGTATCATATTATTTATGTCGCATTTTTTTATTGTATTTTATATATTGTTATTTAGATTTTTTTTTTGTAATTTACATATTTATTCCACATTCAATTGATGAGATTTTACATTTCCAAACATCAAATTAATGAGATGCTCCACATTCATTTTCAAAAATATTGAAAATAATTTAGTGGCTACAAGTATGCAACACAAGACCTTTAAGAGAAAGGTGTATCATCAAACTACTTGACCATTGTTTGTTCAATTCTAGATATACAATCTAGTAATAATAAATTGTATGTATGGAAGTTAATATAAGTATTCGTTTTTTAATTAACTTTACAAACATAAATAATTAATTATATTTTGGTTTTGTATCTCTCTCTTCCTTCACCACCTCTCCCTCTCTTGGAATCCTTTTGTCAATCTCTTTCTCTCCTTATTGTTCTTTCACCTCATCTCTCATATTGAATAAAATTTTCATAAGGACTAAATATAAAGTTTATGAATTTGGTAAAAAAAAAAGGTATCATATTGCACTAACACATATCATTTATATTAGTCAATTGTTATTGATCTAACAATAGAGACCAATATGGAGATGAAATAATGAACAAACTTAATCCTAAATTGTTGTGCAAACACACAAAACAACATGGATATAGAGCATAACTTCGAACGTTTTTATTACATTAATATATTAAAGACACGCTCATCACACGAGCTTATATGCATTAACTATATATAAGCCAACATAGTAAATCCAAGCAACTTACACACCATGTTAATTTGTTAATTACCATAATGTGATGACTTCTTTTGCAAGCCATTATTATTTTGGAAATATTACTTTTTTTAATCTCTTATCTTAATTTCAATTTATAATTTAGTCTTTTAATATTTTTTATTTGATCTCTTACATTTTAAAATATTGTATTATTATCATTTTTTACAAAATCTATTATACATTTGTTGATAAAAATCCCAAATAATTTTTATTCATCTTCAAATAAATCCAAATCCAAATCTTCATCAAATTCAAAAACTAAATCCTCAAAGAAACAAAGATATAAGCCTCCACAATTTGAGAATCTTTAATCATATATAACACTTACTTGAAATTAATCTAACACTTACTTGAAATTAATCTAACACTTACTTGAAATTAATCTAACACTTACTTGAAATTAATCTAAGAGACTGGAAAAGTAATTTTACCTATTTTATTGTATGACAAGCAAACTAAGATAATTCATGTGAAGTTCCCATACACTATAATGGAACTTCTAACTTGATAATTTCCATCATCCCAAATCAAAGAAGCAGACATTAGTTCCACACATTCCTTTAATTGTGAGCGAGAATGATTTTTTCTGTCCTATATACTCAAAAGACAGAACATTAGGTTTCACTTGAATTTCCAACAAAGGTGAAGACATTACTGTTGCTTTATAACTAGATGTTGTTGATCCAACATTTGTAACCATTCTATGGTAAACAGGCCTCAAAATCGTGTTATCTGTCTTAAGTGTAAATGATGTTTCAACTGCAAGAATTCATGTTTGAATTCAAGAAAATACGTCATACCAAACAACATTTTGTCAATTGAATTAGAACTTAATATTATATTTAGATGTTATTAAGAATTTATTTATTTTGCTGGATTTAAATAAAGTAAAAACACATAGATGAATAAAGAAGAATGGAGGTGGTGGTAGGTTCGTGGCGGTGGTTGGTCAGATCCGAGAGCGAAGGAGAAGAAACCGAGAGCAAAGGAAAGGAAAATAGAGGGTTTTTTGGTGATTGAAGGAAAGACGAAAGGCGGCGTGACGACGAAGATGAAGTTATGATTGAGATGGAATGGGGTAGCGTGACGGTGTGCCAGTTGAGGTTTGGTGGTGGCTAGATTGAAAAACAAAGGTTCTCTCATTAGGTTTGGAGATTAATCTTCTTTTATATTTTTCTATTTTACTATTCATCTATTTTAAAAAAATGAACCATTTTAATGGACATCCAAAAAATAGTCAATTTTGCTCTATTTTTCTACAATTGACATAATAATTTTATTTTTTTAATAATTTTATGTTACATTTAAAAGTTAATATATTTTAATATTATTAAATTAAACCACTCATAGTTAAATAATATATTATTTATAAATAAGTTTTACTATATTTTAGATTTATTATCATCTAATTTATAAGTTTTTATCATTTTAAAACTATTTTTAAATAAAATTTTTTGTTATGATTTTAATTAAAATTAATATTAAAATTTTAATTATAAAAACAATTTATTAAGTTGTTTGAGTCAAAATTGAATAGATAAATATATCAAAACTTTTTATATAGTTAATTAAATATATATTATAATAATTCGCACGTAGACAAATAAAAAAAACGATTCATCAAAATATTGGTAGTATTTATAACATGTTTTACCTTTTTTATTTATTTAAAACACAATTTTACTTTACTTATATAAAAATAAAAACATATAAATTATCAATAATTGAATAACACGTTAAAAAATATAAAAAAAAATTGTTGAATAAAAAGGAACAAAGGATTGGAAAAAATAAAGATACAAACTTGTTACCAAAAAAAAAATTTAAATTTTACAAATCATAAAATGTAGCATCGGCTATACCGACACTAAAGGGTGATTAAAGTTTAAAAATAAAATAGTGTCTGCCATATTTAATCGCGCGTCGACTGGGCCGACGCTAATAATTAATGAAAACAAAAAACATATTTAGTGCATAGCGTGCGCTTAACCAACGTTAAATGGACGCTAACTAGCGTTGGTGTCGGGACCGACACTAGATATGGTTCTAGTAGTGAGTTTAAGTTTTTAATATTTCATTAAGTAAAATATAATATTTTAAAATAATTTATAATTATTAAAATCGTAATTTTTTACAAGGCACTCAATATTTAGATTCGAACAAATTTTCAAATACATTAAGAGAGTCTTACTCATCTTTTTAAAGTTGTGTTTGAAAAAAAAAATTGAAGAAACTTTGTCAATGTAAAAAATATAAATATAAGGACTAAAATATAAATTTAAACATAGAAAACCAGAATCATAAATAAGACAATAAATGATCAGAATTGCATGTTGTAACCCAAACGAGATTTGAACTAATAACTATCACTTTTTTAGGCTTGGCTATAGCCCAATCCCGAAAGTTGCATTATGAGATCAGAATTTTTGTCAATTAGTTTAAAAAATGTAAAATGACGTAAAATCAAATTCTTAATTAAAAATAATATTTGTCCAATAATGCTTTAAAATATTTTGAAACTAGTAATTTAAAATCGAATGACATATGCTATTACTTTTAAAAGTAATATTTGTCCAATTTGCAATCGAATTGAAACATACATTATATGCTATACTTTTTTTGGTTATTCATTTTCAATCGCATTAATGGATTTATTTTTCATTAAAAATTAAGTAATAAATCTGTACCTTGTGGATTTGATGTAATATTGTATTTCTCTAACATTCCATAGACTAAGAAACGTGGCTGGCAAGGCAAATGTACTTGACAAATCTTTTGGGGAGCCCATAGAAATATATCCACCTGCTGTGTTGGGTATATCTCTTGCAAAAATGAGTGGAAACATTTTGTTCTTGAGATCAAATGTGTTAATTGTGGACCCCTGTAAGTAGGCAAGAGTCCTCCAAGATTTATGTCAATATTAATCAAAATAAATGTATTCCATAGAATAAAAAATGTTTATGACCAGACTATTAGATTGATTCTTTTTGTTTTCCCAAAATTACAATAAATTAACACTAACGACTTTTATACACCTATTCATAAATTATTATATGAAATTTTAAAAGATTATTCTAACACGATGAAATTAATTAACATGACTCATAAACCGCACCATTGCCCAATTTCACCTTTGTAACAAACTTTCTTCCAAAAGTGCCAGCAGCCACCGAAAGCAACCAATGTGGATAATTTGTCATAGTAACAAAATTAGGACCCATATTATTAGCGGAATTCGATGTAAATATATTTGTCTTCATCGCATGAAAACTTCCAATGTTAATTGAATCTTGAAAATATTGAATGGTGTTCCAATAAAAATAACATCAACACCATCATCAATTGCTGCTTCAAACGCTGCAAGAATATTAGCGTCAGAACAAAAACATCCTTCTTCCCAACATACTTAGTAGACAGAAACACGTGCTGAGGGAACTCCTCCACGTGCTGTCCCTGAGGCATACCCTTGCAGGCTTACAGAATCAACCACGTTTCCAACAATTGTGGATGCACAATGTGACCCGTGCCCATTTATATCTATTGGAGCTTTCATATATTTTTTACTATATGCACCTTCGATATTAAAGTACTGTGCTCCAATTATTTTACTGCACGTACAATGTGAATCATCATTTTCTTTTATTTCTAGAAATTACTAACTGCATTTAAAAAAAAAATCACTTTAACAAACATTTTTTAAATAAAAAGTATTAATAAATGTCTTTAGTATATTTGTTAAACATCTAAATATAGAAATATTATATTAAAAATTCAAATTTTTATATTATTTCATTTTTAATTTTTAATTTTAATTTTTTAAATACTAATAAGTGCTCTTAGAAATTTATTAATATATATTAATTAATTAGTTATACAAGTTAAGTACAATAATTAATTAATTAAGATAGTTAATTATATTAATTAGTTATTATTTATTATATTAATTAGTCAATTAATTAACTGATTAATATGTATAATTAACTGATTAATATGTGTAATAAAACTTGTTAGCAAAACCTTAAAATAAATACTGTTTTCAAGTCTTAAGATAACTTTAATTATACTTTTTAATTGTATTATCAAAATAATATTATTTATGCTATTTTAAAAAACATTAATTTTATTTTATATTTATAATTAAAAAAATATACCTATTAGATATTGTTAGATTTAGTTATATATACGATTATAGTGAAAAATTAGTTATCATTAAATAGAAGGTATGTAAATTTCTTTAGTGGTATTATATAAAAATGTATCCTGCAATAATTGTATCATAATTTTTCACACTAACATTTTAAATTTAATATATATTTTTAATTATTTATCTCTTATTTGAGTTCAATCATAATTTTTAACAACACCAATAATGATATTTTGATAAAATAATACTCTTTTTTTTTTGTAATTATTATATTTTTTTAATATATTTTAATATATGTGTAAACACTTTCAATGGCACTTAGAGGAAGTAAATTATTATAATTTATTAATACTAATAACAAGTTTTTCTACCCTACAACTTCAAGACATAAATAAGTAAATCATGATTTACTTAATAGGCTAAAATACAGTTGGTTTCCACATTCTATCAAATATGCAATTTTGGTTTTATTAAATTTTTAATAATTTTTAAAATAAAGTATAAATATATTTTTTAAATAATTTATCTTTACTTTAAATTTCCTAAAAATATAAATAAATTTTGGTTTTGTTTTAAATATTGCCGAAACTAAAAACCAATTTCAATTTTTTTTTAAAAGTCACAAAAAGCACTTATATATATAAATAAAAAAATTATATACAAAAAAATTTACTTTAGAAAAGAAAAGTAATATTAAAAAGAGAGATCTGATGAATTTTTAATTTTTGTTTCAAAATTTAAATTATTATAAAAAAAAATTAAAACAATAAAATTAATTATTTTTAAAAATTTTCAAAATAAAAATGGTAATTTATTTTTTTATATTATATAAGTGGTATTATTTTATTCAGAATTAAATTTAAATTAAACATCGTCATAATTTTCGACATATTCATATACACATCATTAAAATGATCGATACATCACCAAATTAAAATTGAGAAGGAGATCAAATGTAACAGTTTTGATAATAAAAACCAAAATTTTAGATTTAGTAAAATAAAAGATCTAGAAGTGTATTTTAACCTACTTAATATTTGTATAAAAAAGAAAAAATCGTTAAATATATTTTAAAAAAATGTATAGAAAATAGTACAGAAAAATGAAAAGTAAAGGTACCTTGATAACACCATTTTTATAAAAATGAAACTAAAGACAATTAAATTAAACACAATGATATATTAAAAGTAGATAATTAATTACTTGTTGCAGGTAAAATTGTGACATGATCCCTTCCATTTTCTTCGTAGAGGACCAAATCCTTAGTCAGTGAAGCTCTTAGACTCTGGCCAAATTCCAGTGTCAATTACCCCAACAATTATGCTATTCTCCAAACTCATTCTCTTTGCTTCATGTGGGAGGCCTATGAAGTCCCATGAATTTGTTGTGTTCAGATGATTCTTAGTGTTTGGGAAAACGGAAACTACATCATCCATTTCTATTACAATACCAAATAATTAACCATGTGTTTCATTAATATAAAATATATATATATAAATTTTAGATTTAGTAAAATAAAAGATCTAGAAGTGTATTTTAACCTACTTAATATTTGTATAAAAAAGAAAAAATCGTTAAATATATTTTAAAAAAATGTATAGAAAATAGTACAGAAAAATGAAAAGTAAAGGTACCTTGATAACACCATTTTTATAAAAATGAAACTAAAGACAATTAAATTAAACACAATGATATATTAAAAGTAGATAATTAATTACTTGTTGCAGGTAAAATTGTGACATGATCCCTTCCATTTTCTTCGTAGAGGACCAAATCCTTAGTCAGTGAAGCTCTTAGACTCTGGCCAAATTCCAGTGTCAATTACCCCAACAATTATGCTATTCTCCAAACTCATTCTCTTTGCTTCATGTGGGAGGCCTATGAAGTCCCATGAATTTGTTGTGTTCAGATGATTCTTAGTGTTTGGGAAAACGGAAACTACATCATCCATTTCTATTACAATACCAAATAATTAACCATGTGTTTCATTAATTTTATATATATATATATATATATATATATATATATATATATATATATTATGAACATTACAATATGAAAAAAATAAAATAAAATAATAGAGTAGACGTGATATATTAATAATGTAATAAGAAGATAAATAAAAATAATAAACTATATAGAGAATTTATACCGTATTGGTGGCTAATCAAATATTTTGGTATTTTTTTCTTCTAAACTAACATTTAAATGAATTATTATTTAATAAAAAAACAATGGTGTATTACATAAAAAAGTAGTAACTAAATATATTAAACTAATATAACTGAATAAAGAAAATATATAAAAAAATTGTACGAATCTTTTGATGTTTCTTGTGGTGCATGTACTTTAGAAAAAACAATATAAAAATTTAAGGTTGCTAAATCATTAAAAATATGAAGAATTTTTTTGAAAATCAAAACACTATGTACTTGATTTCAAACGAAAGTCTCATCTAGATAGACAACCTTTAAAAAGTTTGTAGTTTGTTATTATTAATAATATATAGTGAATGATTTTTCTTTTCTTTAAAAGTAAATCTTAAAATAAATTTTAATTTCAGTTTTGGTCTATCTATTTTCATCAATTCATAATATTGATCTTTTAGTTTAAAAATTGATAATTTTGCTTTCTCTTTTAGATTTAAGAACTAAAAAAATAATGTTTTGACATATTTTAAATAATGAGACATATGATTTCATGATATAACATGATTTATATGTACTAATTATTCATATGTCATTAATTAAATTATAATTTTTTTTTTGAAGTTGAAAGTTAAATTAATTTATAAATAAATTTATTGTGATTCTGTGGGTTTAATCATTTTACAATCAATATACCATATGCCACATTATTTAAAAATATCAAATCACAATTTTTTATTTATTAAAGAATCAGAATAAAAGCAAAACTATCATATTTTAGAATAGATAAATCAATTTTTGAATTGATAAAAATAAAGAACTAATAATGCAATTAAAAAAAAATAGTATAATTGTCTTATAGAACAAAATTACGAGGCCTAAATTACCTTTAAAAAAATATATGGTTAATTTACTGTTCACCCAATTAAAAAAGTACCATGTGTATTATACTTATAAATTTAGTCACGAGTCACATTTACATTGATGGATAAATCACCTATAAATTTTAAGAGATAACTTAGAAAAAAACTCAACAAAATTGTATATTTATTTATTATTTGAAATATTGTGTGATTAGATATGTCGTTAATTTCAATAATATATTATGATTTTATTTGTTAAAAAAATAATTATATGAAAACCTTTTTTATTCTTCAATACCATAAAAGATTATTCTTTAAAATTTGATTAATATTTAATATTTAATACAAATGATAGAGTATGCACTTAGTTTGAAATAGTACCGGCCAATGTTTCCGCCTCATCTTTTGTCAACTTCACAACAAATCCATTAAAGCTCTTTTTGTAGCTCTGTAGGATTGCTCCTCGTTTAAAATCACTCTTTGGATGAATATTTTAATATCTAATGTTAATAATTAATCTTTATGCATATAAGGAAAAAGTAAATCTAGCTGCTGGATGCTGATTTTAATTCAAAACACAAGTAATTATCGTAAAGAAATTTTTTTAGAATGAAACATGCATGGATAATTTTTGCTGCCTGTAATAAATGTTGAAGAAGGGGGAAAAGAACCAATGAAGGAAATTATTGGTAGTTTTTCATTCAAGTAGTCACATTAAAAATAGAATGATTTTTTTTTAATTTAATGTTTTTGGTAAAGAGGATTTTTTTAATTTGATTTACTAAAATTGAAGGTGAAATTGTTCCAATCCCACAAATGTGAGCCACACAAGGAAAATATAATTTAATTAAACGTTTATATAATATACATATTTATTATATATTTGGTTATAAATAAATTATTTATATAATAAAAAATAAAATAAAGTTAGAATATTTTTATATAAATTATAAATAATTTTAATGAACTATCTAGAGAATTTTTAGAAATTAATTGAAAAAATTTATGATGTAGATTTATCTTAGTATATAAATTCAATTATTAAATCCAAATAAACCATTGCTGACCACATAATTAAATATAATATTCACTCTTCTTTATATATATATATATATTGCAATTGGAGAGCACGATTGGGATATTCCCTCTATATTTCAAAAGAAATGGAGTTATACATAACAACTCGTGTTACATATGCAAACTTAAGAATTAGACATTAAATTATGTCAACTTTAGTAAAAATATATATATTTTAATTTGTTTATATTTGCGTGCCTTGCAATATTTATTGGAACATGTGTGATGAATGAGAATGCATGTGAGAAGAAAAAGAAGGAATGGCCTTAAAGAGATCATATTTGCTACTGATCGAAGAGAAAAATATAGGAAACTAGCTAAATGTGTGTCACCACACAGATTCCTCTAATTCAATATTTATGGTAGAAGAATGTGAACCCCACAGGACCCAAAGTTACGATAAAAGAAGCAACATGTCTATTTCAACTTTTGTCTCACAGGAAAATATCATTTTCACATTGCAAAATTAAAGTTTACTTTAATAATTAATAATGTTTTAGTATGTGTTTTAGGTTAATCGGTTTAATAATGTTTTAGTATGTATTTTAGATTAATCAGTAAAATTTCAAAATTATAAAATTAAATATTATATTTTAAATTTAAATTCAATCTCTAAATTATGAGTGTGAATTTTTATAATATTTATGTTTTTTTCTTTCACTTTTCCTTTTCATTTAAACAAATAGTGTCTGATAGAAGATTAATTTTTGTTTTTTGCAAGTGCTTGTCAAAAGATGATTTGCTCTAATAGTGAAACTTGTTAAAAATATACTATAAGTGTTTTTGATGTGACCGATCGATAAGTTAAAGAATATTTGAGGATAACTCATCAATGAAAATTAGTAGATCGAAAAAGTTAGATCGGAGAACACAAGGGACACACCACTATCTAATGTCTTAATCAATCATGTATCTCACCAAAAAGAATCCACTAGACGAGGCCCAAAGAAAATTACTATGCATATGACCATCAAATTTTGGTTTGAAAAATAACTACTTCAATTTTTTTCATTGAAAACTTTTGGTTCAGAAAAAAGACTATTGAATTTTTCAACCATGAAATTTCTTATTTAGTTTTTTTAATATTATGTTTTTAGCTAAATATCATCAGTGGTTCCTTAACTTAATTTCAGTTAATATTTTAGTCATTTATCTTTTTTTTCTCTCCCGATTTGGTCATTTATTTTAATTTTAAGTAATAATTTGATATTTTATGTTTTAAAATGTCAACAATATTATCCTTATTTTTTGTAAAAATTCAAAAAATTCATAAAAAACTTCAAATAAACTCATAAAACTAATTATCATCCTTAATATAATGTAATTTCATCAAATTCATAACTTAAATCTTTAAATAGATTCGTATTTTCATCTACAACAACATCAAATAAAGAATGACAACTATGAGTTTATTTGAAGATTTGAGTTACGAATTTGATTAAATTAGTTTTATATTACAACATATAATTAATTTTTTGGATTTTGTTTAAAAATTTTGATGAAATTTTAATTTTTTGTAAAAAAAAAGGATAACATTGTTGACGTTTTAAAACATAAAAGATCAAATTGTCACTTAAAATTAAAATAAATGACTAAATCGAAAAAAAAAAGATAAATGACTAAAACGTTAACTGAAATTAAGTTAATGGATCACAAGTGGTATTTAGCCTATATTTTTTTTACATTTGTTTTCACAATCTAATTCTTTTTCCATTGCCTTTTTTGTAGTGCCAGAAGAAGAGGAGCAAACAATACCATTTACTGGATACCACATTTAACGAGAGAGCAACTCTTGAAAAAAAATGAAGGAAGGAGCAACAATTAATCGATGAACACTTGGAATAGGAGAAAGTTATTGCAATTTCAACAAAGTATACTGAATTGATATAAGTAATAATTAAATGGTAAAATCGAAGATTGAACTCAATAATTGTGTTATACTATCAAATAAAATTTTAATTACTAAATTTAACAAAATATTTTCAATTTGATTAGACTTTTTCGAACTAATAAGAATAAAATTATAAATTTATAATTAATAAAAATGTTATGGGTGAGTTTCACTGTGAATCCTATCTTTTAGCTCTAATTTAAATCTGTTGTTTCATTTCCAACAAAACCTAATTATTGAATTCATTCAATAAGTTTCTAACGATTTCCAAGAGTTTTCATTCTTAATCCCTTGGTGATTGAATGTTTAATCTCAATTTTAATCCCTATAACATTTATGATCATATATTTCATATACAATTGTTGGACAACGAGATCTTATTGCATGATGTAGTTTAAATAAGCGCAAAAAAAATGACATTTCAGTAAATTTTAGACGAAAATTTTATTCGTGGGACTAAAACTGAGGATAAATAAAATGGAAGAACTATTTTCCTGATTCAGTTAAAATAGGGGGGCTAAAACTGCAATTAAGTCAAATATTTAAGTAAGCGTATTAGACATATTTAATTTTTGAGGTTTAATATCTTGTAAAAAATACTTAAGAAATTATAGTTCATAATTTTTTTTAATTGAAGGAAGATGGAAAACATTTTAAATTAATGAGATACTAAAAATATTTTTTGAACACGTCATTTAAAGTTAAAAAGATACACTCAAATAAGTAAATAAATATTTGTTAAAAATTAATTTTATAATTATAAATTTCAAACTTATGATAATATATTCTAAGGCATAGATAAATATGTAGTAGATAAAATAAACAAAGATAGAAAAATTATTCTTAGAAAATATAATTTAAAAATCTAGTCAAATAAAATGATAAAGTTTTAAAAGTGATTCAACAATTTGAATATAATGCCTAATACAACAAATTTACAAATTATAATTAGAGTTTAATTGTCATAATTTATCGGTGTAAAATGTTGTATATTATCAGCATACTGGGATCATTCATATGTGCGACTTTAATAATAATTTAAAAAAAAATAATTTTAATGATTAAATGTCGGTATATGTAAAATATCTTTACACTATTAATGTGTACTAATTAAATCCTGTATATTAACATTTAAATATTACAAAAAATTATTTTATAAAGTTTATTTCTTTGTCTATAAATTAGTACATATCACTTTAACATACGACTCACTATAAGATATCTCCTTTGTTTTTCTTTGTAAGCCAAACTTAGTTGTAATGACCACATTGTGGAAGATGTTTTTCAAATTATTGGTTTAAGTCATTGCTATTATAGGTTCTTTGGCTGGTAACTCTCAAAGCGTACGAACTCAACAATTACCACCTTGTTGTCCACCTTTTGGAGTTTGTGACCCAATTATTTGTCCTAGAACTCCATGTTGTCGTCCATGTTGTTGCCCTCCAGTTTGTGATTTCCGACCCTAAAACTTCAAAGCTATTACATTATATATTTACACAAATCACAATGTATTAAATAAAACTCAATCTCATATATGTAATAATTGCATCAATAAGAATGAATAAAAGAATTATATGTTCTTGTCCTCTATTATAATTTGTCTTTTCTTTTCATCCAAAAATTGTTTGCCTTTTTTGAATATTTTGTGACTATATATAAAAATTAAATAAATTTTTAATTCACGTACAATACAAAGATTAAATTTGTTGTTTTGATTTGGCTATAACCATCCTTGTCAATTTCCTGCAAAAGAAAAAAAAATACTATATAATGTTTTTAGATTTTCTTTTAGTCCATACTTTATTTTATTTTCTTAAAGTCAGTGTTTAATTCATTTCTCAAATAAAATATTAAATCATCTAAAAAACTAAAATGTTCTAATTATCAAATTTAAAACTAAAACTAAAAAAGGAAATCAAAAGAAGTTTTTACGATAATTGATTATATCATTATTTTTAAGTTTAAATATGTTTTTTGTGTTTATAAATATATTTTGTTATGATTTTAGTCTCTATAATATTTTTTTTTTTTTATACCATTGTCAATTATAATGTTTT
>NC_021161.2:45404626-45420452 GCF_000331145.2 Cicer arietinum
TAAATATAAATGTAATACTTATAATAATATATTCATAGACATAGATAAATATGTAGTAGATGAAATAAATAAAAATAGAAAAATTATTCTTAGAAATTATCATTAGAAAATCTAGTCAAATAAAATAATAAAGTTTTAAAAGTCATTCAAGATTTGAATATAATACCAAATATAATAAATTTATAAATTATATAATAGAGTTTAATTGTTATGAGCTATCAGTGTAAAATGTTTTACACTCTCAACATATTATAATTATTCATATATATGACTTTAAAAATAATTATAAAAAAATAATTTTAATGATTAAAAGACAATATGTATAGAATATATTTGCACTATAATTGTATACTAATTAAATCTTATATATTAACATTTAAAAATTATTAAAAATGATATTTTAGAGTATTGTTATTTCGTCTATAAATTAATACGCATCGCCTTAACATATAATTCACTATAAGATATTTCATTTGTTTTTATTTGAAAACCAAACTTAGTTGTAATGGCCACTTTGTGGAAGATGCTATTCAAGTTATTGGTTTTAGTCATTGCTATTATAGGTGTTTTGGTTGGTAACTCTCAAGGCGCGCAACAATTACCACCTTGTTGTCCACCTTTTGGAATTTGTGACCCAATTATTTGTCCTAGAACTCCATGTTGTATCCCATGTTGTTGACCTCCACCGTGTGGTTTCCAACCCTAAAACTTCAAAGCTCTTACATTATATTTACACCAATCATTATTTAAATAAAACTCAATCTCATATATGTAATAATTGCATCAATAAGAATGAATAAAAGAATTATATTTTCTTGTCCTCTATTATAATTTGTCTTTTCTTTTCATCCAAAAATTGTTTGCCTTTTTTGAATATTTTGTGACTATATATAAAAATTAAATAAATTTTTAATTCACGCACAATACAAAGATTAAATTTGTTGTTTTGATTTGACTATAACCATCCTTGTCAATTTCCTGCAAAAAAAAAAAAAAAAAAGACTATATAATGTTTTTAGATTTTCTTTTAGTCCATACTTTATTTTATTTTCTTAAAGTCAGTGTTTAATTCATTTCTCAAATAAAATATTAAATCATCTAAAAAACTAAAATGTTCTAATTATCAAATTTAAAACTAAAACTAAAAAAGGAAATCAAAAGAAGTTTTTACGATAATTGATTATATCATTATTTTTAAGTTTAAATATGTTTTTTGTGTTTATAAATATATTTTGTTATGATCTTAGTCTCTATAATATTTTTTTTCATTTATACCATTGTCAATTATAATGTTTTAAAAAAAAATTGTGAATCTTTTTTAGTAAAACAATAGTGACATGATCAATTTTGGATGGAGTGCCACAATACGACTGTTTAACAGTTATTGATCAGATAACATTTAAAATTTATTTGTTATCTCATTTAATTATTTAATTAAAAACTTAAAATTAATTAATTAATAAACAAGTTATATAATAAATGCTTAATAATCTCCATCTTCAACCCCAAGTTTTTTAATAAAAACTCACTAAGCTTCATCTTCAATCCTAATTTTTTCATCTTCAAATCACAAGTTTTGTAATTAAATATTTAAGCATATTAGACATATTTAATTTGTGAGACTTAAAATCTTGTAAAAAATACTTAAGATATTATAGTTTATATATTTGTTTTTTGAATTGGAGAGGAAGATGAAAAACCTTTTAAATTAAAGTGACACTATTTTTTTTTAACTCTGTCATTTAAAGTTAAAAAGATACACTCTCAAAAGTGAATAAATAATTGTTGAAATTTAATTTTTTAAATATAAATGTAATACTTATAATAATATATTCATAGACATAGATAAATATGTAGTAGATGAAATAAATAAAAATAGAAAAGTTATTCTTAGAAATTATCATTAGAAAATCTAGTCAAATAAAATAATAAAGTTTTAAAAGTCATTCAAGATTTGAATATAATACCAAATATAATAAATTTATAAATTATATAATAGAGTTTAATTGTTATGAGCTATCAGTATAAAATGTTTTACACTCTCAACATATTATAATTATTCATATATATGACTTTAAAAATAATTATAAAAAAAATAATTTTAATGATTAAAAGACAATATGTATAGAATATATTTGCACTATAATTGTATACTAATTAAATCTTATATATTAACATTTAAAAATTACTAAAAATGATATTTTAGAGTATTGTTATTTCGTCTATAAATTAATACGCATCGCCTTAACATATGATTCACTATAAGATATTTCATTTGTTTTTATTTGGAAACCAAACTTAGTTGTAATGGCCACTTTGTGGAAGATGCTATTCAAGTTATTGGTTTTAGTCATTGCTATTATAGGTGTTTTGGTTGGTAACTCTCAAGTTATGATTTTAGTCTCTATAATATATTTTTTTCATTTATACCATTGTCAATTATAATGTTTTTTAAAAAAAATTGTGAATCTTTTTTAGTAAAACAATAGTGACATGATCAATTTTGGATGGAGTGCCACAATATGACTGTGTAACGGTTATTGATTAGATAACATTTAAAATTTATTTGTTATCTCATTTAAATATTTAATTAAAAACTTAAAATTAATTAATTAATAAACAAGTTATATAATAAATGCTCAATAATCTTCATCTTCAACCCAAAGTTTTTTAATAAAAACTCACCAACCTTCATCTTCAATCCTAATTTTTTAATCTTCAAATCACAAGTTTTGTAATTAAATATTTAAGCATATTTTAAATTAAAGTGACAATATTTTTTTTTTAACTCTGTCATTTAAAGTTAAAAAGATACACTCCAAAAGTGAATAAATAATTGTTGAAATTTAATTTTATAAATATAAATGTAATACTTATAATAATATATTCATAGACATAGATAAATATGTAGTAGATGAAATAAATAAAAATAGAAAAATTATTCTTAGAAATTATCATTAGAAAATCTAGTCAAATAAAATAATAAAGTTTTAAAAGCCATTCAAGATTTGAATATAATACCTAATATAATAAATTTATAAATTATATAATAGAGTTTAATTGTTATGAGCTATAATGATTAAATGACAATATGTGTAGAATATATTTGCACTATAATTGTATACTAATTAAATCTTATATATTAACATTTAAAAATTACTAAAAATGATATTTTAGAGTATTGTTATTTCGTCTATAAATTAATACGCATCGCCTTAACATATGATTCACTATAAAATATTTTATTTGTTTTTATTTGTAAACCATACTTAGTTGTAATGGTCCTACTGTTTGTCTCTGTTCACAATCCTTTCATTCTTTCTCTTCCTCCTTCCAATTCCACCATAAAATCTATCTCAATCTTCTCTTTGCTCTTTCTCTTTGAATCATTTCTCTTTTCTCTTTGTCTCTGAATCACTCCACCCTTGCAACTCTTGAATGAATCGTTTATGGTTTCTCCTAAATCAGAAAAACACACCTAATCGTTCCTATTATATTCGCTCTTTCTCTCTGAATCGTTCCTCTTCTCTCTTTCTCTCTGATTTGGTCTATTCCTTTCACACAAAGACTTCATTTGAGGGCAAGATTACATGTTCGAAAGGTAACTAAAAACCCTAACCCACTACTTTTGTTTCAGGTAAAATCTCCACCTTACATTTTCTATATTGTTTTATGAATAACTTTGTAGGTATTATTGAAGCTCTCTGTCAAGCTATGAGATTCAAATGAAGATGTTGTTGCCTAAATGTGATTTTAAGGTAAATAAGTTTCATCTCTATACATTTCTTTTACAAAGGTTGAAGAAGCATTTCTCAGTTATTTAGTTATGTCGTCGGTAACTAGATTTTTCAACATGTGTGCTATTTGTATGTGTTGTTGCGTTTAAATAAATAAGTAGGGAAAAAGATATGCAACTAAAGCTTAAACCTGATTTGAGTCGATTTGTGAATTTTTTAGTGAAATTATTGATAGTGAATTTGTGAATAAATAAGTAGGACCTCTGTTTATATTGGATAGACTGGAATAACAATAAGAGCAAACCAAGTCTAGCTGTCACAGGGTATTAATTCAGTTCTGATATACGTATTGTATAGTTGAGTTTCAGTTTGGTGTACTTGTGGTTGGGTGATTTAGTTCTTGGTCTAAGATTCTAATTGGCCTTATTAGAAAGGAAAAAAAAACTTATTGTAATGTTCTATTGTTAGAGTACTGCTTGTACTGAATATATTATAAAGAACCTTATATACCTTTTGCTATTTAAAAAAAAGAAGACTAATTCTTCTTTCTTTGTATTTGGTTTTAAACTTCATGAAATTCTCTAGCACTTTATGTGTCTTTCCTTCAATTTTTGATTTATGCTTCTTAGATGACAAGGATTAAAAAGCAGTCAACATTTTTGCAAGATTGGAGCAAGATTATTGAGAGGTAACTACACTTGGAACCTACTATTGATACTTGTATTGGATTTTGGATTTTTTATTTAAGGACTATTTTGTTTTAAATTTTGTAATGTTGTTTTGCTAGAAAAGTGAAGTAGTTTGCGGTGGACACTTACTGGATTTGTTGTTTAAAGCATTGCATTTGCTATCATTCCTCTTTTGGTAAGTTTAGGACCTAGCTTATTTGGCTTTATTTTTTTATCACCAAGGTAACAATGACGATAAATTATTTCAAGTTGACGATGAAGGCGATGAATTTGAAGAGGATGACATAGATGACAAATTTGAAGAGGACAACGTAGATGCTAAATATGAAGAACACACACTTGAATGATTTAGATGATGATTTTAGATTATGCTTTTTTGGATGATGTTTTTTTACTAGGCATGTACTTGATTGAAGCATCAAAACTTCAACAAACTATATATTTTGCTAGACTTAGTACTTTAAGTATTAAACTTTATTTGAATACTACCATTTATTTGTTTACTATATATGTTACTAATCTTAGACAATTTGTTTATTACCATTTATTTGAATACAACTTTGTTAATAATTTGTGTTAAATTTGCATTATGTTTTCCTTAGTTCAATTTGTGTATGTAATTAAATTTATTATTATAAAATAATGACAAAATGTCTAATTTATTATTTGAATTAATATAATAGAAAAATAAAAATTTATTTTGTATATATGAATACAGTTGAAAATTGTTGCCTATAAGCTCTAGCAACATTTTATCAATGTTCTCAATGTATTGTTATAAAGCAACATTTATCAATTGTTGTCAGATATGACAACACTTGAAAAATGTTGCCTTAGACTTGTTGAAAAATTGTTCCCTATTCCCATAGTTTAGGCAACATTTATAAATAGTGTGCCCAAAAGTGTGAGAAAAATGTTGCCATAGATAATAGGCAACGCTCACATATGAGACGCCCGAAAAATGTTGTCTATTCTCTTTGGCAACATTTTGCTGTGTTTTGCCAACATTTTTCAAATGTTGTTACAGAGCAAAAATGTTGTAGTGTATTATAGGTGTTTTGGTTGGTAACTCTCAAGGCGCTCAACAATTACCACCTTGTTGTCCATCTTTTGGAGTTTGTGATCCAATTATTTGTCCTAAAACACTACATGTTGTATCCCATGTTGTTGCCCTCCATCGTGTGGTTTCCAACCCTAAAACTTCAAAGCTCTTACATTATATTTACACCAATCATTATTTAAATAAAACTCAATCTCATGTATGCAATACTTGCATCAATAGGAATGAATAAAAGAATTATATTTTCTTGTCTTTTATTATGATTTGCCTTTTTCTTTCAACAAAAAATTATTTGTCTTTTTTGAACATTTTTAAATATGAATATATATATAAAAAATTAAATAAATTTTTAATTCTACATATGATATAAAGATTAAACTTGTTGTCTTGATTTACCTATAACCAATAACCATCCTTGTCAATTTCCTGCAAAAGAAAAAAAAGAAAAGGCCATGTAATGGTTCTAGTTTTTATTTCTTTATTTTTGTTTTAAAAACATAAAATTAACAAAATGAAAGAAAACATAAAATATAAGGGGAAGAAGAAAGAGAAAAAGAAATAAAGAAGTAAAAAAAAAAGGGACCACCAGGCCGCTGCCATGGCCAATTTGATTTGTAATTCATTCATTATTATTTATTTTATTTTATTCTTTTTTTAATAAATCCATACTTTATTTTACTTTCTTAAAATTAGGATTTAATTCTTTTCTCAAATAAAAATATTAAATAAGCTAACAAACTAAAATTTTCTAATTATCAAATCTAAAACTAAAATTAAAAAGAAAAATAAAAAGAATTGTAAGAGATAATTACTTTAAAAATTTTCTATGTTTGACTATTGCAAAAATCAATTACCTTTTAGCATAAATTAAGTGTGCAAGAAACTTATAAGTATTATAAATTAAGATTGTTGCTAGGAAGATCGATTATTATTTTTTTCTTCAAGTTAAACAAGTGCAATTACAAACTAACGAATTGAAAAGGACACTGATGTTGTACTTTTAAACAATTATGCACATGTGATTTAAGGTATGGGATCATTTCAGACAGTTGTCAAGATCAAAACATCACTCACGATGAGCTGTCATAAGTTCTCTTGAAGTCTATAAATAAAGCTTCACGATGAAAAATAAATCAGAACTAAAAGTGTCAAACAAAACATCACTCATTCAATCATACTCGAGCTTCTCAATAATTCTAAGTTTTAGTTTTGTCCTTAGTGTGATATTAGAATCAATACTTAGTGAGTTCTAAAATCTAGAATATATTCTCAAACAAGAGTTGAGCATACTTAGATTCTAACAATCTCAAAAATCATTACTTTGTAACTCAAGGCTATATTGTTGACATAGCTTGAGTAGTGTGTAAAAATCTTTTTTATGATTTAAAAGTTAGTTTGTAGAAATCATTTCTAGGTAGAAAGGTACTTTGTAATAGATCAAGATTGATATGTAAAAGCTGTGTGAAATCCAAGAATGTTCTTGCTTTGAGCACTTAGTGGAAAACCTAATTGTGAGGATTGAACGTAACCCGTGTTGGGTGAACCATGATATATCCTTGTGTGATCTCTCTTTCCTTATCCTTATTTACTTTTTGTCTTACAATCAATTTTTATATTGATAAATTAATATTGTTGTTTTCTTTCCACTAACCAAGAACATTCTACGTTTGTAACCAAGATCAATCTTGAGTTAAATTATTTAGTTTTTAACAAGAATTTTTTAAAACGAGCAATTATAATTCAAACCCCAACGTTCTTCGTTTGTAACCAATATCAATCTTGAGTTAAATACTTTAGTTTTTTACAGGAATTTTTAACAAGGGGAAATTATAATTCAAACCTCATTCTTTATAATTGACATTGTTACTTCAATTGGCATCAGAGTCAGTCTCTAAGGATTAAACACCCAAAAAGTGTTAGAGAAAAAGCTTCAAGAAGATAATGTCAAAAGCTAAACATATTGCTCAAGGAAGGTCATCACATAGACCACCATACTTTGATTGCTCAGATTATTATTTCTGAAAAAGTAAAATGCAGTTCTTTCTAAAGTCACAGGACAGTGGTATGTGACGCATCATCATAGATGGAGATTTCATACCTAGAGTAGATACAACCGATTCAACATATGCTAAAAAGAAAGAAACAAAAAGGACCATAGATGAAAAATCTACGATACTTCTAAACTCAAAAGCTCAATTTTTTTTTATTATGTGCTTTAAGCAGGGAAGAAAGTGAAAAAGTAGATGAATGTGATACGACAAAGAAATTATGGGACACATTGCAAGCTCACCATGAAGGAACAAGCCATGTTAAGAAAACCAAAATTGAAATTGACATACGGAAGTTCGAATTATTTGAAATGAATGAAGGAGAGACAAACGGCGAAATGTACTAAAGATTCACAACCATAGTGAACAAAATACGTTCTCTTGAGAGATGTCGGAATGAGTTGGTATTTCAAAATAAGATTGATAATAGTCACGCAATGGCTGCCAGTATTACCCAACAAACTGGAGTCATCGAGCAAAGCATTCAAATGCAGAAGAGAAGAGCAATAGTAGACCTGATAGTGAAGTTGCTCGTGTGTTCAAATGGTTTCTCTCTCTTACAGAATATCTAATTCCCATCCTCAATTCTGAAACGTGGAATATATCACAAGACTAATGTAGTACGGTGATTTTTGCATAAATCATGTGACGAGAGAAGCTTTTTAGACTAGAGACAAAATTGAAAAATTTTGGTTTGGATTCTAATGTTGAAAATGCCATTTTTTTTTTATAGTGTGTCTCTCTTTTCTCTTTTCTTTTGAATGTTGTTAATCCATATGTAGATTTGTTTATCTTTTTTCTTGTTTTCAAGGGCTTTTGCCCCTTGAAACCAAAAAAAAAAATATAGATAATATTTTTTTATTGACAAAATAAATAACTATATATATTTTTGTTACACATTATAAAAATATATATAGATCATAGCTATTAAATATTTATAAATATCTACCGGCAAAAAAATATTCATAAATTTGTTAGTTTTCATTGTAAACGAATTACAATCTAGAATATTTTTTTATTATTTTGTATATCATATTTAATAATTATAAAGTTCATCATATTATTTATGTTAAATTTATATTTTTTTAAGTATTTGTAATTAAATATTTAAGTAAGTGTATTAGACATATTTAATTTTGATGTTTAAAATCTGATAAAACATACTTAAGAAGTTATAGTTTATAATTTTTATTTTATTTTTGAATTGGAGGAAGATGAAATACATTTTAAATTAAAGTGACAATAAAAATATTTTTTGAACTCCGTCATTTAAAGTTAAAAAGATACACTCTTATAAGTGAATAATATTTGTTGAAAATTAATTTTATAATTATAAATTTAATACTTATGATAATATATTCTGAGACATAGATAAATATGTAGTAGGTGAAATAAACAAAGATAGAAAAATTAATTTTAGAAAATATCATTTGAAAATCTAGTCAAATAAAATAATAAGGTTTTAAAAGTCATTCAAAAGTTTGAATAAAATACTTAATATAATAAATTTACAAATTATATATTAGAGTTTAATTGTCATAATCTATCAATGTAAAATATTTTATACTATCAGCATATCATTATCATTCATATGTGTGACTTTAATAATAATTATAAGAAAAAACAAATAATTTTTATAATTAAATGTCAGTATATGTAGTAAATCTTTACACTATCAATGCGTTCTAATTAAATCCTATATGTTAACATTTAAATATTACTAAAAATGATTTTGTAGAGTATTGTTTCTTTGTCTATAAATTAGTACATATCACGTTAACATAGGGCTCACTATAAGATATCTCTGTTGTTTTTCTTTGTAAACCAAACTCAGTTGTAATGACCACTTTGTTGAAGATGCTCTTCAAATTATTGATTTTAGTCATTGCTATTATAGGTTCTTTGGCTGGTAACTCTCAAAGCGTACGAATTCAAGATTTACCACCTTGTTGTACAGCTTATGGAGATTGCTTTCCAATTACTTGTGCTAGAGGTCCATGTTGTCGTCCATGTTGTTGCCCTCAAATTTGTTGATTTCCGACCCTAAAACTTCAAAGCTCTTACATTATATATTTACACAAATCATTATGTATTAAATAAAACTCAATCTCATATATGTAATAATTGCATCAATAAGAATGAATAAAAGAATTATATTTTCTTGTCCTCTATTATAATATGCCTTTTCTTTTCATCCAAAAATTATCTGTCTTTTTTGAATATTTTGCGAGTATATATATATATAAAAATTAAATAAGTTTTTAATTCACGTACAATTCTAAGATTAAATTTGTTGTCTTGGTTTGCCTATAACCATCCTTGTCAATTTCCCGCAAAAGAAAAAGAAGAAATACTATATAAGGTTTTTAGTTTTTCTTTTCTTTATTTTTGTTTTACAAATACAAAATTAACAAAATAAAAGAAAACATAAAATATAAGAGGAAGAAAAAAGAGAAAAAAAAAAGAAGCCAAAAAACAAAAAGGTCCACCAAGCTGTTGCCAAGGCCAATTTAATTTGTAACTTATTCATCCTTTACTTATTTTATTCTTATTTTAATAAGTTCGTACTTTATTTTACTTTCTTAAATTAGGGTTTAATTCATTTCTCAAATAAAATATTAAATAATCTAAAAAATTAAAATGTTCTAATTATCAAATCTAAAACTAAAATCAGAAAAGGAAAATCAAAAGAATTGTAAGTGATAATTATTTAGATTTTTTCTATGTTTGACTATTGCAAACATCAATCGCCTTTTAGCATCGATTATTTTCACTCACCTGCAAATCGTCATGACCACTTTTGCATAAATTAAATGCACAAGTCGCTTGTGCATTATAGGTAAGTAGGTACTATAAATTAAGATCATTTTTACGAGGATTATGTTATTATTTTAAATTTAAATATGTTTTTTTTGTCTTTTTAAATACATTTTATTTTGATTTTAGTTTTTATAATTTTATTTATTTGATTTATATTATTGCAAATTTTAATAAGTTTTGAAAAAGTCTTTTATGAATATTTTTTAGTAAAAAAATAGTGAATGATTAATTTTAGATAAAGTGACACATGATGGCTGTGTAATTGTTGTTGACTAGACAATATTTAAAATTTATTTTATTAACTCATTTAATTATTTAATTAAAAACTTAAAATTAATTAATTAATAAACCAGTTAAATAATAAAAACTCAATAATCTTCATTTTCAACATCAAGATTTTCAATAAAAATTCAACAACATTCATCTTCAACCCTAACTTCTTCATCTTCAAATCACAAATTCTTATATCTGAATCATAATCTTAAAAATTTTAATCTCTCATTTTTTTTTACATCACACGTATAATCTTTCCCATAACTACCAAATACATAGATTGTTTTCTGCAACAAAAACCTCTTACCCTCCACATTGTTTTTTTAGATAATTCAATCAAAAAGAAAAGAAAAATGCAAATTTAGTTAGAGATTAAAGATTGTTTATCGGGAAGGCAGAGGCAAAAAAATCAGAATTAAGAACACTACTAGAAAAATAGGATTTAGCGTCTGCCAAAAGCATATTTTACTTTAGTTAGATTGCACTTTTACAGAGTTCGGCGAGGTTTTCCAAATTCAACATGTACACCAACAAACAAACTCAACAACATCCATATTAATAACAAAGTATAATCAAATTAACAACATCCATACCTTTCAATTGCTTATAATCCTTCCCCCTACAAACTACGATTTGTTGTTTATCAAAATTCACCAGGATACAGGGGGACTAGGTCTTGCATCAATGCATTTGGGATAGTTAGTAAACAACAACTTACATAACCAAGCAGAAGAATGAACCAGAAACACAGAAAAACGCAGAAAAATGAACCAGAAATCATTCTAAGTTATGTCTAAGTTAATATAAGCAATTAAAGAGAAATCATGCAATCTATCCAGATAGTGCAATCTGTCCAGATAGTGCAATCTGTCCAGAAATCATGCAATTAAAGACAAATCAACGCTATGGTATTGGTAAGCCCTTCATCCTCATTCTTTAAATTACCTTGATTTTATACTAGGAAAATCTACATTATGTCTGTAATAACCTCAACAACAACAAAAAACTGATTTCTTGGTGTAAGATAGTGCATTTTACATTGGTGTTCAAACCAGAACCTGCATTTGGTGTAAGATATTACATGCCCTTACTACAAATAACTAAAAGTTAATAAACATAAGTACAAACACACAATATCAATACATTATATTAACATCATAACACATTCATAATAAATATTTAATTTTGGCCATGATATATTGTTAATTACTCACATTTATTATCTAAGTCTAACCACTGCAAAATCTCAATTAATCATTCTTTAATTCTTTATGGACAATCACAACTATCACAGAACTTCAAATACCAGCATTGCATGCAACTTTGAAGCATGTGTATCAAGTTTTTATGATTGTTGGTTAAATACTCTAGGGCATTAGACTTATCAAGTGGATAATCAGAACTAGAAGAATATTAGAAATTACCAATGAATGACCAAAACAGGAACTTTTGGCCAGAAATTAGTCAGTGTCTGATATCGTCCATCCAATGTCCAATTTGAATCCGTTGCATACCTTTGAATCCATTTAGGTTGCTGATAATCAAGAAAGTAAATCAGAACCGAACCAATTGTTCTCCATTTGATGTTGCTATTATGTCCTTTTTAGTTTGCTTGAACTGTGAATCATAGCAAATGTTTAAAAAACAAAACTCACATACCACACAAAACAAAAGCCACACATTAATCAGACCATCAAAGCCAAACAAAAGCCACAAAAATAGAAAGCACACAAAAACAAAACCCACAAAAACAGAACTTCTAATCTTGGTTCTAAAAATCACACATTCATCCACATCATCACTAAAAATCAGAAAGCAGAACTTCTAATCTTGGTTCTCAAAAATCAGAACTTCTAAGCAGAACTTCTAAAAATCAGAAAGCAGAAATAAAAATCTGAAACCATAAATCTATATCCACTGTTTGAAATTGATAACAAATAAGAGAAAACGTCAAATCAGAAATTCTAATCTTGGGAAAAAACGTGAACGGGCTACCTTGAGAGTGAGACAACGACACTTACATTGAGAATCGACAATAGATGACAGCGCGGCGACGACACTGAACGACGACGGGTTCGAGAGGGTCACACGTAAGAGAGGGGGACAGTGACGACTTTGAGAGTGACGGTGACGGTCACAGGTTTGGCGGCAATACTCACAGCATTGAGAGGAATGAGAATCAGTGTTGGGTTCTAAATATAGGGTTCAACGATGAGAAACAGTGAGAGAAGGGTTCAAAACGTAGGAGAAGGGTTCAATCTGATTGGATTTTCTAAGGGAACAATCTGATATTACAAATAAAATAAAAAAATAACCTAGCGTCAGACACTTTGACGCTACATATTAAAATAAAAAATAAAAAATTAAATGAATAAACTAGCGTCTGATTTATTTTACTTAGCGTCGGAGTCGGGGGCTGACGCTAAAATCAGCAGCTAAAATGCAATTTTCTAATAGTGGAAGTTGAAGAGAGATAAAGTTGATTTTTTCGGCAACATAAAGAGTATAGGCGAATCTCTGCTGAGGTTCTGCTCGTCGGACGCTCTCTGATTTGGTTTGAAGAGAAAATCAGACAAGAGAAGCACATATGTTTTTTTAGTCTGATTGACGGAGAAAGAAAGAAAGAGAAAGAGAAAAAAAAAAAAAACGAGGTGTGTTACTTGGGTTATTTATCTATGCCTTTGGTGGTTATGGCAAAAATTATAGGTATGGTGTAAGAAAAATGAGAGATTAGAATTTTTAGGATTTAGATCCAAATATGAGAATTTGTGATTTGAAGATGAAGAAATTAGGGTTGAAGATTAATGTTGTTCAGTTTTTATTAAAAAATTTAGAGTTGAAGATTAAGATTATTGAGTTTTTATTATTTAATTGAATTTGAATAAAAGATTTCTAATTTTTAAAAGACACTGTAGAATGCTGTTGTGTTACAGGTCGGATTTATTAAAGAAAGCAAGGGTGGTACTATTCCACTCCGCGGAAATGTCCTAAAAAATCTGTGTTTTTTTGTACCCAGAAAAAATCTACTTGTTGCTGTACTAAAAAATTAGTCTATTTAATGTACCTCTAATTAAATATGTAAAAATAATAATAACTTTTAAAACATTTATTTTATTTCAAAATATAGAAAATAAATAAAAATGAATATTGTTTATTTATTTATTTAAAAAAATTAGTTTTTATTAAAATAAAGACACTAAAAAATGATTATTTAATTTGATAGAGTTTTTATTTTCACTTACGTATCGTTATTAGTTAAAGAAATACTTTATCAATTTGGTCATTTGTAAATAAAAAAGGATAATATTGTTGATATTTTAAAATATGAAAAATCAAATTATCATTTAAAATTAAAATAAAAAATTAAATTGAGAAGAAAAAAAAGAAAAATAACTATAATACTAATTAAAATTAAGTTAAGAGATGTACTATTTATCTTTTTTATAAATACATTTTTAATTGAACAAAGTCAAACTAAAAAAGAAGTTTATGAGAAAGAGAAAAAGAAAAGGAAAGAAAAAAAGCAATGAAAGTTTCCATCCTATAAGCTAAGTAAAAAAGAGAAGTAGATTTGTCATTTATTCTAGTCATACATTAAGAGCAAAATTTTCAAATGTATATCTTAATATTTGTCTTGATCTCGGTAATCAAGGTATATCCGAGTGACCAATTATCTACAATTAAATAATATCTCAGTATCAATTTATTGACATAGTGAAATTATTGTGTCAGAGATTGAAAATCTAGAAGAAAATTTAAAAATTAATCCAAAAAAAATAACAAGTGAAAAAACTGATATAACAACATAGAATTGTGCATCAAAACTATATTGAACTCACTTGCCGAAGCACAGAGAAGTGAAATATGACACTCCTCTCATTATTTTATTTCCAGTAATATTTAATAACATATATCTAACTAGACACTTAATCTGCACCAACATAACTAAAAGAAATAACTTCCTTCAAATCAAGCCAACCACCTGTGCTTCCATCTTCTTTTCACTATGTTCAGTTTCAATCGGATTATCGAACCAACAACAAAATATTATAGGGTTTTGTACCACGCACCTCCCTTTTTTACCTCCCACCCCCCCAATTTTTTTTAAAGACTATTTTACCCTTATTTAATTTGTAAAAAATTATGGAAAATATTTCCATTTCAGTCTTCCACCCCAACTTTCGAATGTTTTGTAAAATTGGAAACTTTCGAAATGTAATTATGCAGAAAAAATTACTAATTTCAAAACTTTGGAAAAATACCAAACGTTCGAAATGAAATATTCAAGAAATTTCGAAATATTATACTACACTTTTTGTTTTAAAACCCAGAAACAGAGTCCAAGACAGGATATGGGCCTTATATGCACAACTCAATCATGACAAAAAAATAACATGAAAACCTACACCCTTTTTTTAATCACTTATTTTGTTTGCGGTCTATATTTTGTGGTTCTGTTTGCAATATTAAATGTGAGTCTAACGAAATATTCCGAGCTAGATCATGATTCAAAGAACAATATGTATTTTTATTTTTTTAACAAGTGTACAATATTTCTTTTCACCAAAGAATACAATTTATTCAATAATAATATAAAATAATAAATTTACAATTACAATATAAATGAAATTTATACAATATAAATTTGCACCCTCGACTTTTTCTGCCCGTTCATCAAAAATAATAATTGGGCTCCTTACTTGAAAATTTCCATCATTCCAAACTAAAGAAGCCGAGTTAATAGACTTCTTTAGTTTTCCTTCTATGGTGAGAACATATGTTTTCTTTTCCCCCAGTGAAGTGAAGGACAAAACACTGGGGTTGTAACGTCCTAATTTCAAGGTTTAGAATTAATTACATAATTATCTTTGGGATTAGGCTAATTCAACCAAATTAAATAATAAGATAATACGATAATCTTAGCTTTGTTTTTATTTATTTATTTATCTATCTACTTATTATTTGTTTTATTTAACAAATGATTGAACTATACAATTTTTATGTTTAATTGTTAGATGAAACAAATATAATTTAAGTTAGGAATGGCTGGTGAGGTTGCTTGAAATATAACAACCAATTCCAATTAAGTGGTAGAAAATATAGGCTAAATTGCTGCACCGCTTGGATTATAACAATCTATCCCAATTAAGTGGAAGAAAATATAGGCTAAATTGCTGCACCGCTTGGATTATAACAATC
>NC_021161.2:45421239-45429449 GCF_000331145.2 Cicer arietinum
GATGAGTTTTAAACTTCACAAAGAGATGAGGTTTGAACTCCATCTAGATGAGTTTTAAACTTCACAAAGAGATGAGGTTTTAAACTCCATATAGATGAGTATTAAACTTCACAAAGAGGTGAAGTTTAAACTCCACATGGATGAGTATTAAACTTCACAAAGAGATGAGGTTTAAACTCCACCTGGATGAGTATTAAACTTCACAAAGAGATGAGGTTTAAACCCCACATGGATGGGTCTTGGACCCTACATATTGATGGGTTTTAAACTTCACAAAGAGATGAGGTTTAAACTCCACCAATAGATGAGTATTAAACTTCACAAAGAGATGAGGTTTAAACTCCACTGGGATGAGTTTTAAACTTCACAAAGAGATGAGGTTTAAACTCCACATGGATGAATATTAAACTTCACAAAGAGATGAGGTTTAAACTCCACACTGATGGGTCTTGTACCCAACACTGGATGAGCTGGTGCTTCACATGATTAGATAATACTCACTTTGCAGAAGGAGTATATCTCCATCATTGAATTAACTGATTATTTTTGTGGAATAAATGTGTATATTGGAATTATCTGATTATAATAGATGTGGATTATCGTTAATTTATTTGACGAGTTTTTAATTAATTATTGAAAGTAGTTGGTTATTATAGAGAAATCTTAGTTATATCACGAATAGTTCTAAAGAATATTATTGGATGAAGGCGGGTGCCATGATCCATTTTTCCGGTTACCGCTCCGATTGAGAATAATACTTGTTTTGAAATTGTGTGTATTATTCATTGGGATTTTGTATCTCATTAAAGTGTTATTTTCAGATACTGAGACCGTTGGAGACGTCGAGAGTTAAGCAGTCCTACCTCCCTTGAGAAGAGTGATTTCCTTCGATTAGGTCAGTAGATCAAGAATAAGTAGACATAATGTCTACATTGCATTTTATGTCGGGATTAGATACTATTTGTCCAGTTTTTGATATTTTAATTATTAAATATTTTTCAGTTGTAAGGATAAAATTTTGAGATTTCATAACATTACTTCTTTCTAATAGTTTATTATTTATTACAGTACCTTATTCTCTTATCTGATTCTTACAACTTTAGCGTTATTACCTCAATTTTTATACCCACGTAACTAGGCGTTACAGGGGTTCACTAAAACAGTGAGTCCTTTAGGTACTGTCAATTGCTTTATATATCGACATCGGTAATCCCACATTTGTAACAGTCCTTTTAAAGCTTCCACTTAGGCGATGTTTGGGGCGTGGAGCTTTGAGAGCAAAGGATGGATAATTCAAATCCCTTGCTGATGCAGTGTCGAAGCAACTAATGTCATCCTCTGTGATTAGCTGTAAAACTGACTGGCTGTAGCCTAGTCCACATAAATAGGTTATGTAGTCTATTTCTGTGGAATCATATACCAAGCCGGGATTCACAGCCATAATAGGGTCAATCTGGCCTGCTCCGTAAGCAAATTATGCATCTTGATTATAAGTGGGACTCACCTGCTTCGCTGCAACACAAGTCATACACAATGTTTTTGTTTTTTTTTTATATTAACTTAAGATATACTACGTAAACTATATTGACCTGGAAGTAGTAGAAAATTTTAAACAATCCTTAAAAAATATTCTTAATCTACAATTCTTAGTATCACTTGTATCAAACTATGTACTTTATTATTAATTTATAACTTTAAAGATAAATTAGTTTTAAATTTATTAACTTTAAGGTTTATCTAAAATTATTTTTTATCGTTTATAATTTTCTTAGTAGACAAAATGAGTTCAGTACACTAATAGTATGATATTCAACTTTCTAAAAGACAACTCTTTTCAAATATTAATTAAAACTAAGTCGATGATAAGTTTAGTTTTTTTTTATGCATGCACATATTGATTGAGGTGTGAAACTACTCATTTCAATTACATGTTGTCATTAGAGCTGAACGGATAACAACAGGTGACCATGTAGGATGAAAAGATTTGATGTACCCTGCTGCACCAGAAACATGTGGACAAGACATTGATGTTCTTGACACAATATTGAACTCTAATGTTCTGTTCTCACCATAAAATTCAGAAATTGGGGAAAGTAGAGACCAACTAGCTATAAAATTCAGAAATTGTTCTCACCGTGTTGGGTGAACCATGATATATCCTTGTGTGATCTCTCTTTCCTTATCCCTATTTACTTTTTGTCTTACAATCAATTTTTATATTGATAAATTAATATTGTTGTTTTCTTTCCACTAACCAAGAACGTTCTACGTTTGTATCCAAGATCAATCTTGAGTTAAATTTTTTAGTTTTTAACAAGAATTTTTAAAAAGGAGCAATTATAATTCAAACTCCAACGTTCTTCGTTTGTAACCAATATCAATCTTGAGTTAAACACTTTAGTTTTTGACAGGAATTTTTAACAAGGGGAAATTATAATTCAAACCTCATTCTTTATAATTGACATTGTTACTTGAATTGGCACCAGAGTCAGTCTCTAAGGATTAAACACCCAAAAAGTGTTAGAGAAAAAGCTTCAGGAAGATAATGTCAAAAGCTAAACATATTGATGAAGGAAGGTCATCACATAGACCACCATACTTTGATTGCTCAGATTATTATTTTTGAAAAAGTAAAATGCAGTTCTTTCTAATGTAGTATGGTGATTTTTGCATAAATCATGTGACGAGAGAAGCTTTTTAGACTAGAGACAAAATTGAAAAATTTTGGTTTTGATTCTAATGTTGAAAATGCCATTTTTTTTTTATAGTGTGTCTCTCTTTTCTCTTTTCTCTTTTCTTTTGAATGTTGTTAATCCATATGTAGATTTGTTTATTTTTTTTTTTTGTTTTCAAAGGCTTTTGCCCCTTGAAAAAAAAAAAATATATAGATAATATTTTTTTATTGACAAAATAAATAACTATATATATTTTTGTTACACATTATAAAAATATATATAGATCATAGCTATTAAATATTTATAAATATCTACAGGCAAAAAAATATTCATAAATTTGTTAGTTTTCATTGTAAACGAATTACAATCTAGAATATTTTTTTTATTATTTTGTATATCATATTTAATAATTATAAAGTTCATCATATTATTTATGTTAAATTTATATTTTTTAAAATATTTGTAATTAAATATTTAAGTAAGTGTATTAGACATATTTAATTTTGATGTTTAAGATATGATAAAACATACTTAAGAAGTTATAGTTTATAATTTTCTTTCTTTCTTTTTTTTTTTTGAATTGGAGGAAGATGAAATACATTTTAAATTAAAGTGACAATAAAAATATTTTTTGAACTCCGTCATTTAAAGTTAAAAAGATACACTCTTATTAGTGAATAACTATTTGTTGAAAATTAATTTTATAATTATAAATTTAATACTTATGATAATATATTCTGAGACATAGATAAATATGTAGTAGGTGAAATAAACAAAGATAAAAAAATTAATTTTAGAAAATATCATTTGAAAATCTAGTCAAATAAAATAATAAGGTTTTAAAAGTCATTCAAAAGTTTGAATAAAATACTTAATATAATAAATTTACAAATTATATATTAGAATTTAATTATCATAATCTATCGGTGTAAAATATTTTATACTATCAGCATATCATAGTAATTTATATGTGTGACTTTAATAATAATTATAAGAAAAAAACAAATAATTTTTATAATTAAATATCAGTATATGTAGAAAATCTTTACACTATCAATGCGTTCTAATTAAATCCTATATGTTAACATTTAAATACTACTAAAAAAGATTTTGTAGAGTATTGTTTCTTTGTCTATAAATTAGTACATATCACCTTAACATACGGCTCACTATAAGATATCTCCTTTGTTTTTCTTTATAAATCAAACTCAGTTGTAATGACCACTTTATGGAAGATCGATGCTCTTCAAATTATTGATTTTAGTAATTGCTATTATAGGTGCTTTGGCTGGTAACTCTCAAAGCGTACGAACTCAAGTTTTACCACCTTGTTGTACATCTTTTGGAGATTGCGAGCCAATTACTTGTCCTAGATATCCATGTTGTCGTCCATGTTGTTGCCCTCCACGGTGTGATTTCTGACCCTAAAACTTCAAAGCTCTTACATTATATATTTACACAAATCATTATGTATTAAATAAAACTCAATCTCATATATGTAATAATTGCATCAATAAGAAAGAATAAAAGAATTATATTTTCTTGTCCTCTATTATAATATGCCTTTTCTTTTCATCTAAAAATTATCTGTGTTTTTTGAATATTTTGGGAGTATATATATATATATATATATATATATATATATAGAATTAAATAAATTTTTAATTCACGTACAATACAAAGATTAAATTTGATGTTTTGGTTTGCCTATAACCATCCTTGTCAATTTCCCGCAAAAGAAAAAGAAGAAATACTATATAAGGTTTTTAATTTTTCTTTTCTTTAATTTTGTTTTACAAACACAAAATTAACAAGATGAAAGAAAACATAAAATATAAGAGGAAGAAAAAAGAGAGAAAAAAAAGTCAAAAAACAAAAAGGACCACCAAGCCGTTGCCAAGGCCAATTTAATTTGTAATTTATTCATCCTTTACTTATTTTATTTTATTCTTATTTTAATAAATTTGTACTTTATTTTACTTTCTAAATTAAGGGTTTAATTCATTTCTCAAATAAAATATTAAATAATCTAAAAAATTAAAATGTTCTAATTATCAAATTTAAAACTAAAGTAAGAAAAGGAAAATCAAAAGAATTGCAAGTGATAATTATTTAAATTTTTGTCTATGTTTGACTATTGCAAACATCAATCACCTTTTAGCATTGATTATTTTCACTCACCTGCAAATCGTCATGACCACTTTTGCATAAATTAAATGCACAAGTCACTTGTCACTTATAGGTACTTAGGTACTATAAATTAAAGATCGTTTTTACGAGGATTATGTTATTATTTTAAATTTAAATATGTATTTTTTTTTAAATATATTTTATTTTAATTTTAGTTTTTATAACTTTATTTATTTGATTTATACTATTGCAAATTTTAATAAGTTTTGAAAAAGTCTTTTATGAATATTTTTTAGTAAAAAAATAATGAATGACTATTTTTAGATAAAGTGACACATGATGACTGTGTAATTGTTGTTGACTAGACAATACTTAAAATTTAAAATTTATCTTATTAACTCATCTAATTATTTAATTAAAAACTTAAAATTAATTAATTAATTAATAAACCAGTGAAATAATAAAAACTCAATAATCTTCATTTTCAACCTCAAGATTTTCAATAAAAATTCAACAACATTCATCTTCAACCATAACTTCTTCATCTTCAAATCACAAATTCTCATATCTGGATCATAATCCTAAAAATTCTAATCTCTCATTTTTTTAACATCATTAAAAACTTAAAATTAATTAATTAATTAATAAACCAGTGAAATAATAAAAACTCAATAATCTTCATTTTCAACCTCAAGATTTTCAATAAAAATTCAACAACATACATCTTCAAATCACAAATTCTCATATCTGAATTATAATCCTAAAAATTCTAATCTCTCATTTTTTTTACATCACACGTGTAATCTTTCCCATAACCACCAAAGACATAGATTAATTGTTTTCTGCAACAAAAACCTCTTACCCTCCACATTGTTTTTTCAGATATATTCAATCAAAAAGAAAAGAAAAATGCAAATTTAGTTAGAGATTAAAGATTTGTTTATCGGGAAGGTAGAGGCAAAAAAATTAGAATTAAGAAGTTGAAGAGAGATAAAGTTGATTTTTTCGGCAACAGAAAGAGTATATTCAGATATATTCAATCAAAAAGAAAAGAAAAATGCAAATTTAGTTAGAGATTAAAGATTGTTTATCGGGAAGGAAAAGGCAAAAAAATTAGAATTAAGAAGTTGAAGAGAGATAAAGTTGATTTTTTCGGCAACAGAAAGAGTATAGGTGAATCTCCGTCGAGGTTATTCTCGTCGGACGCTCTCTAATTTGGTTTGAAGAGAAAATCAGACAACAGAAGAACATAAGTTTTTTTAGTCTGTTTGACAGAGAGAGAAAGAAAGAGAAAGAGAAAAAAAATAATAAAAGAAAACGAGGTAGTTGGCTTATTTATCTTTGTCTTTGGTGGTTATGGCAAAAATTATAGGTGTGGTGGTGTAAGAAAAATGAGAGATTAGAATTTTTAGGATTTAAATCCAAATATAAGAATTTGTGATTTGAAGATGAAGAAATTAGGGTTGAAGATTAATGTTCTTGAGTTTTTATTAAAAAATTTGGGGTTGAAGATTAAGATTATTGAGTTTTTATTATTTAATTGTTCAATTAATTAATTAGTTTTATGTTTTTAATTAACTAATTAATTGAGTTAATAAAATAAATTTTAAATATTATATATTGTCTTGTCAACAACAATTACACAGTCACCATGTGCCACTTCATTCAAAATTAAGCATGTCAATTTTTTTCATTAAAAAAGATTTATAAAAGACTTTTTAAAAATTTGTTAGAATTTGTAAGGGTATAAATCAAACAAAAAAAAAATTACAGGGACTAAAATAAAAAAGAAACATATTTGTTAGAACCAAAAACATATATTTAAACCTTATTTTTATTATTTTCTAACATATTCAAAATGTTTATTATAAAAATAAAAAGATAACATTTTTATAGTAACAAATATGTATCTTGTATTTTTTTATGTGTAACTAATAATTTTTTTTATAGTAACTAATTTTTATCACAGAAATAGACTAAATAAATTTTTAGTTTTTATAAAATTTTACTATTTTATTTTTAATGGTTCTGAAAAAAATTCATCATATTTAATAACTTTTTCATTAATTTTCCCCTAAGATACAAAATCATCAGCATCTATTTTCTTGCCTTCGATACTGCAACATGGACAAGTTTCTTGCTTGCTTGCTGCATTTTTCTTCTTACAAGCCAAAGACCCATAAATCAATTTGAATAAAAGATTCTAATTTTTAAAAGACACCGTAGAATGCTGTTGTGTTACAGGTCGGATTTATTAAAGGGTGGTAGTAGTGGCAGAGCCGCGGAGGGTGGCACTATTCCACTCCGCGGAAATGTCAAAAAAATCTGTGTTGTTTGTACCTAAAAAAAATATACTTGTTGCTGTAACAAAAAATTAGTCTATTTAATGTACCTCTAATTAAATATGTAAAAATAATAATAACTTTTAAAATATTTATTTTACTTCAAAATATAGAAACAGAGTCCAAGACATAATATGGGCCTAATATGCACAACTCAATCATGAAAAAAAAAACATTAAAACCAACACTCTTTTAATAACTTATTTTGTTTGTCGTTTATATTTTGTGGCTCTGTTTGCAATATTATATGTGAGCCTAATGAAATATTACGAGCCAGATCATGATTCAAAGAATAATATGAAATTTTATTTTTTTTAACAAGCGTACAATATTTCTTTTGAACAAAGAATACAATTTATTCAATAATAATGTACAATATTTCTTTTGAACAAAGAATACCATTTATTCAATAATGATATAAAATAGTAAATTAAAAATTACAATATAAATAAAATTTATACAATATAATTTTGTACTCTCGCCTTTCTCTGCTCGTTCATCAAAAATAATAATTGGACTCCTTACTTGAAAATTTCCATCATCCCAAACTAAAGAAGCCGAGTTGATAGACTTCTTTAGTTTTCCTTCTATGGTGAGAACATATGTTTTTTTTTCTCCCAGTAAAGTGAACGACAAAACACTGGGGTTTACTGAAACAGTGAGTCCTTTAGGTACCGTCACAATTGCTCTATATATCGACATCGGTAATCCAACATTTGTAACAGTCCTTTTAAAGCTTCCACTTAGGTGATGTTTGGGACGTGGAGCTTTGAGAACAAAGGATGGATAATTCAAATCTCTTGCTGATACAGTGTCGAAGCAACTAATGACATCCTCTGTGATTAGCTGTAAAACTGACTGGCTGTAGCCTAGTCCACATAAAAAGCTTATGCAGTCTATTTCCGTGGCATCATATACCATGCCGGGATTCACAGCCTTAACAGGGTCAATTTGGCCTGCTCCGTAAGCAAATTCTGCATCTTGATTATAAGTGGGACTCATCTGCTTTGCTGCAACACAAGTCATACACAATGTTTTCTTTTTTATATTAGCTTAAGATATA
>NC_021161.2:45429814-45434475 GCF_000331145.2 Cicer arietinum
TACATATTTTAATATAAAAGGAAAGAGAAGTGTAATTTAAACTCCTCACCTGTTTATAATAAAGATTCAACTTTGTAAAAAACAACTATTTTCAAATATTAATTAAACTAAGTAGGGGATAAGTTTAGTTTTCTTAATGCATGCCCATTTTGATTGAGGTGTGAAACTACTCATTTCAATTACCTGTTGTCATTAGAGCTGAACGGATAACAGCAGGTGACCATGTAGGATGAAAAGATTTGATGTACCCTGCTGCACCAGAAACATGTGGACAGGACATTGATGTTCCTGACACAATATTGAACTCTAATGTTCTGTTCTCACCAGAAAATTCAGAAATTGGGGAAAGTGGAGGCCAACTAGCTATAATATCTACTCCTGGAGCAGTTAAATCAGGCTGCAATATTAAACAAAAAAATGTTAACAACAAATTAACATGATAAAGATGTATTTAATTTATTAATTCATATGAAAGATACCTTGAGAATCTCAAGTGTAACATTGTTTGGACCCCTTCCTGAGAAAGAGGGCACCTCGGGTGCCAAAGTATCTCTTAACTCATTTGATTTGAAAATTGTTGCAGTTGGAGTCCTACAAAATGATTTATACAATAAAAATTAGATGAGTATGGTTCTGTAAATTATTGTTAGTGAATAAGGAACTTTGATTTAATACCTTTTAGAATGTATGTATTTGCGTATTTTGGTGGCATCCTTGGTGTGAAGATAACACGCAGGCAAAGGAAAACTGTATGCGACATTTATACATGTTGTCCCCTGTATCAAGAGGCCAGCAGCACCTACTCTAAATGCCTCTGAGGCCCCTTCATTTCCTTCGCATAGAACAATTTTTCCTTTCACCAATTTTTCATCCAACGAATTGATGGGGCAATTCCTACAATTTTAGATCAATTTCATTAACATATTACATATTTTTGAGAATATTCTGCAATTCAATTTTGTAGCATAATTGAATATGTTAAATGTTATTGAGTTAAATTTATCGAATTCCACCGTAAAAGTATGTCATTTTAGTGCCAATCCTTTTTTATATATATTATCTTTTAATCATTACATGATAAAAGAAATAAATTGATGATATATATATATATATATATATAGTTGACAAATTTTCACCTTCATTTGTTTGTCATAATTGTAATTTTTTACATTGTTTTTTAATTTAAAGATATGAAGGCAAAATATACCTAGATGAATATCCATCGAAGCCTGCTTCCTTATTCGGCGCATCTCTGGAATAGATAAGAGGATACAATTCTCCCTTTAGATCAAAACTATTCAGAGAGGTACCCTGTACATGAAGCAAATATATCGTCATTCTCATCACTACTTATGATATATAAAAATGATTAAATATTCATATCATCAACTTTCAAACCAAATTGTTTTTGCTTATTCCATTGAATTAAAAGATCATGAAAAAATGATTGTCTATCATGGAATAAAAACAGTGATTTACCTCAAAAAATTTGTTATTCCCTAATTTGACTTGGGTAACAAATTTTCTATCCAAAGTGCTTGCAGCCACAGAAATTGCCCAAGGTGCGACATTCATTACTGATGCGTGATTTGGACCTGAGTTCCCAGCCGCACATACAGTTAGTATTCCATTTTTCATTGCATGGAATGCACCAATGGATAATGCATCGCTGAAATGAGTATCGGCAGTTATTTTTCCTCCAAGCGAGAACGAAATTATGTCGACTCCATCAGCAATGGCATCATCAAATGCGGCGAGAATGTCCATGTCCTCGCATCCACTAGACCAACACACTTTATAAACGGCAATTCGTGCTGACGAAGCCCCACCTCTTGTCGTTCCTTGCCCAAAGCCTAACATACTGGCCATGCTAACAGGGTTTCCAGCTGCTATTGAAGCTATATGGGTTCCATGCCCATTTGTGTCTCTTGGAGATACGCTCAAGTCTTTATCAATTTTACTTTTATAATATCTAGCTCCAATTATTTTACTACAAAAAAGTATTTTATATTATTAGCATTTCAACATAAGTTATAGAAATATGAAATTTCTACCATATGAGATTACTAGCAGACACATTATTGGTCGTAGAATGAAGATTAGACAACTCATAGTATCTTTTGTATTTTAAATCATTTTGAGGATGGTAAAATATGTGTCATTAAATCTTCATTCAACAACCAATATCCACTTACTGTGGTGATTAATTTTGTTTTGCAACTTTAGGAAAATTGACTATGAATTTATAGCATATTACTTGTTGCAGTGGAAATCAAAAGCTTGGCAGGGTCCCTTCCATCTGCTAGGAGGTGAGCTCAATCCTATATCATTGAAACTCTGAGACTCCGGCCAAATCCCATGATCGATTACTCCAATAATAATGTCACTCTCTGGTTGTGCTCTCTCCACATTTATTGGAAAACCAATAAAGTCCCAAGATTTTGTTGTGAGGACTTGTTTTTTTTCATTGGGAAAGACAGATACAACCCCTTCATGCACTGCATTACCAATTTTAATGGTTAACAAACATACAAATATTTAAGTAGAAAAGATTGGTCATTTTTCAATTAAAAAATATATAATTTCTTTATTACCGGCCATTTTATTAGCTTCTTCCTCTGTTAAGTCTGCCACAAAGCCACTAAAACTACGTTTATAGTGCTTGAGTATAGACTTTGATTCTTGTTTGCTGAAATTGTGAATAGAAAAAACTGGTAAGTAATTAAGTCAAGTATACTATGTAAGTAATTAAAGCAGTAAATTTTTCAAATATTTGCTATGACCTGCTTGCAACTTCCTTTAACATGTTTTGATGACGGGCCAATGATGAAACTTCATCGTCCATAGTCTTGCCGGTGTAGACAATGTAAGTCTACATTTAAAACAAACATTTATCATAAATAAGAACAGAAGTAAAATATGAACCATGACATTTGATAAAGAGAGATGAAGAATATTATTTGCCTTTAGCTCATCTTTGGATGTTCCGTGACATTGTAGCAATAGTGAAGAAATGTTAACAAGGAGAAGCAAAAGATATACAAAAGATGTCCCTTCCATTTTCAAGCTATGCACACAAGAAAAAATGTGTAAATACAAACATGCAATGAAACAAGTGTAAATAAATCAAATGGATTCTGTTTTGTTTTTTAAATAAAAAAAATAAACAATAATAGCAACAAATAACTAAACTTAAATAAAAGGCAAAAGAAACAGCAAGGCTAAACTCTCGTAACAGTTTTCAAAACTATTTTTGTTTTTAAAAATCTACTAATGAAAAAAATGTTTTGATCTGTTTTGTAAAAACGGTTTTTTAAAAGACTAAAGCACTATTCTCACTTTTATTGTTTTTAAAACTAATAAATGAAAACAATAAAAGATATTAGTGACATACTTGTAAATAAGTGAGCACAAACATTAGTTTTTTCTTATATATACAAAATTTATTCTTCATATCAGAAGTTCATTATTGAAATAATATTGGGTTCATAGTGGAGGAAAAAAAAGTATATATTTTTGACGAGTTACTGATGTGTATATATAGTATATAGCATTAATACCAAGTAATAGAAGAATGTGATTAAGGATCTTGTTAGTGCAACAACAAGTGGTAAGGATTATCAAATATCTGAAAATAAAGAAAGTTATTAGTAAATAGCAACAAGAAATAAAAGACTATTGAAAGCTTAGGTGAGTAAAGCCTATCATCTAGGAAGGATGTTATAAGATTTTATATTGACTTTGATGTTTTTATGTGTGGAAAATGAATGTAAATTTAACCTTCAATGTACATCATCAACGTACTAACAAGTGAGAGATTTTAAATGTATATTATTATACAAATAAATTATTTAAAAATAAGAACATAAATTAAGAAATTCTCACAGCTTTAAAGTATGAGAAAAAAACTTAAAATTTTCATTAAATGAAAAACATCTCCTTTGTGTGTGTGAAAATAATTTAACGTGTTTCAGTGTTAAATTTATCTTTTTAATTGAACATAATATAAAATATCTAAGAGCTAGAAATGAAAAACAAAAGTAGTTGGAGTATGAAACTTATATAAAGAATAGTATATAAGTAATGTATGTGCTGATAATATATATATATATATATATATATATATATATATATAATAATTAATAATATTAGCATAATTGTTTAAAAATAATGATAGTAATAACTATTATGGTTGATTGAAAGTCAACTATATATGTGTTTCTTCCTCTGTCTGTCAAATAAAAAGAAATGAATGAGTGTTGATGATATATTAAAACTACAAAATACACACAAATTATATAGCATTGTTGAGCGAAAGATTTTTATATGTAACAAGAGGTTTTTAGTGTAGATGGAACTAGAAGAGATGGATATGTCATGGATTTTTTTATGATAGTGGTGGAGTGTTTGGTCTTAATATAAATGAAAATATTTTTTTAGACTTGTAGATTGATGGAGTAGATGGAAGGTTATATAAATATGAAGGAAGAAGTATGTAGGTATATCTATAGAAAAATGATATATAGAGCAAATTAAGCATATGTATATGATATAGAGGAAGAAGGTGAGTGAGCTATTACTATCAATATGATGCATACGAAATGAAGTTTAGAGAAGTGGAAAGGTTATAGAAATATGGAGGAAGAAGTGTGTAGGTATAT
>NC_021161.2:45434611-45436006 GCF_000331145.2 Cicer arietinum
AAAGTAAGCCTTCTAGTTTGAGAACTTGTGTTAAAGTTAATAATAATTTATTTCATTACCATAAGTTTATAAAAGTAAAAGAGTTGGTACATTCATACTTTGGCTTTTGTATTTCAGAGTTGGTTAATTAATTAATAATATTTAAACTGTTATTCCTGAGATAAAAGTTTAATTTTTTTTTTGTTAAAGTTAAAAACTTAATTTTATAACTTAAAAGAATAAAATTTAAATATCTTTAAAACAGTTATAAAATATAATAATCATTAATACCAATTTAATTAATCATAATTTTTTAAAAACTGTGATAACATTACATTAATTTTTTCTACCTCTTTCATATATCTTTATCAATTTCCTTTCTTTGATAAGTTCTTTAGCACCTTTGTCAATTAGTTGTATATTGCTTTATACTCATATTTGACCCATAGACTATTAGACACATATAAGGTAAGTTTTGTAAATTTTAAAGATGAATCCAATACACAATATATTTACCCATTTTGATTCATATGAGTAAACTCCAACTCATACTTGATACCAAGTCAGTAAATTGAATTCAACAACGTTTCTTTTCAAAAATCATGGTCCCACTACTTTATTGCATGTTGTAGATCAATGACTAACATTTAAAGGTTAATTATTTTCCTAGATTTATAAATTAGTGTGCATTTTTGGATTTTATTTTTAAAAACAAAAATAGTAATATGAATGGAAAGCTAACTCTTTATTAATATTGATATCAACTACAAAACTTTATGGGTTTCTTTTCTAATTTTGAAGTTAACAAGCTAAAAGTATATTAGACATATTATGGGATGAAACATTGACAAATTGTCATCCACATACTTCAGCATATTGTTTTTGCAGGGAGTTTTCTTTTTTCCTTTGCAAAGATAGACACCACCCCAACATGTGCTACATATCACAAATAGGTCAATAGAAAATAATAGTTTCCAAAATCACCAACCATTTTATTCGCTTCTTCCTCAGTTAGTTCTGCAACAAAGCCACTAAAACTACGTTCATAGTGCTTAAGTACAGACTTAGGCAATTGATTAATTCTTGATGAAGTTCTGAATAGGAAAAAAATAGTTAGATAAATAATCACAATATATAATATGTGGTAGTCTTATTGTGAACTAATCACAATATATAATATATTTTTATTGTTTTATATATTATATTCAATAATTTCAATGTTGCTACAAAAAAATTGACTTTTTTATTGACAGCAAAAATTGTAGGTAAGAGTCTAAAAACTGTAGTAATAGTCCATAAAACCTATACTTACGGAAATTTAATCGGTTGTATATAAGTTTCTATACCCACGGGTGTTTACCGTCGCCATAAGTTATAGTGACGGACTTTGATTGCTGGACATAACCCTGACATTTA
>NC_021161.2:45436506-45446847 GCF_000331145.2 Cicer arietinum
ATGGTTTATTAAAAAAAGGACATCATATGATAAAAACAATTTTCTTTTTAGTTTTAGTTCTGAAGAGCCTAACAAGTGGAGAAGACGGGTATTGAGGAAGCCGTCTCAAAATATAACTACAAAAAAGTTTTTAATGAGTTATTTTGTGGATAATTTTTACTCCTTCGAAATCTCTAGGGAAATGTTTTTTTTAATAGTTTTTTTTTTTTTTTGCATTTTTCAAGAATTTTGCCTTTATTTATATTTTTTAAAAAAAGTATCGTGCCTGATTAAAACGCGTGTTTTTCATTGTAGTGTATGAAATATACCCATAGTTTTTTACCGTATGAATTTGATTTATACGACAAAAAACTCATATTTATGTTGGCTATAGTAAATATTTGTTTTATCATTTTAAATTGTGTGGTAGATTTGTTTTGATATCTTTTTGCCTTGTGTTTTTTTTTTTTCCGGTATATATGAGTTATTATATTATACTTCTAATTATACTTTAATATTAATATTTTATTTCTCTATCTAAAATAAAAATTAGGCTATTCTTTTCTATAACTTTGAGATTCATAAATCTCAGTAAGTTTGCAATCATCTGATCCGCATAGTTATATGAAGAATGTAATTAACATGTCGTTCAAACTCTGAAAAAAGGTGTAAAAATATTAAATTAACTAATGACTAATATTCTTAACCAATTGTTTCTAATTTGCTAGGTTGAAGGGAGTTGCTAGGTTGAAGGGAGTGGATCAAGAACTCAAGAAGTGGGAAGCAAAAATTTTGGAGCACAAGGTTCATTTAGAAATTTATTAATATATATATATGTTGTCAATTTAAATAGATTTTATATAGTCAATCAATCACATTTTATTATATAAAAATCATTGTGTTATGTTATTATAAATTTTTTATTTTTACAAGAACAACTTCTAAAACTTCATAGATGATTAATTGTGTTGTGTTGATATTGTAATATTTTTATATTTGAAAATACATAAAAATTAAATTTTTATTAAAAAATTAGATTAAATTACTCTTTAGGTTCACTAAGTTATTTTTAGATTTCACGTTGATTCCTTAAAACATTTTCGTTTCATTTTGATTCTCCATGTTATAAATGATAAACAAAAGTAATAAAATGTAATAAAAAAACACTTAAAACTGATCTGGTTGGAGGTGGATAGAGGGGGTGAAATAATTTAAACAATACTCTCTTTACCTAAAATTTATATAAACAAAACCTAGTCAAAAAATTGATTTATTTAGTTCAAAATTTAGATTAATTACATAATTTTATTTCAATCATTTTTGTTTATATTTTAGAACCACGTATTATGTGTGTAGTTCACTTTTTAAGAGAAGAGAAGAGTTAAATCCTCTTAAAACC
Source organism: Cicer arietinum (assembly GCF_000331145.2). Classification (NCBI taxonomy): domain Eukaryota; kingdom Viridiplantae; phylum Streptophyta; class Magnoliopsida; order Fabales; family Fabaceae; genus Cicer; species Cicer arietinum. Next base: position 45,437,885 of record NC_021161.2, read on the forward strand.
TTATTTTTCTCTTTCTTTATTTGGAGTATTTCAAAAAGAGAGATGAGATGACTAAATACACACAAATCATTAATTTAAATAATTTTCATTCCCTTAAATCAAATACTCTTTTAATTAAAATTCATATTCTTCTATCATTTTTTGAACTTTACAAAATTATTTTCCTCCTCCATTAAAATTTTTCTCCATTAAATTTTTTCTCTTTTTCTCTATTGAACTAAATAGACCTTAAATGAACAAAGAGTATATATATTTCAATTCTTGTCAAGCCACTAGGAGAATATTTTCCTTTAAAACAAATTGGAATATGTTTGAATTTATTTAGTAATGTTTGTGTTAGAATTCGTTTTAGGAACTCCTAGTAATAATAAAGGTGAAAACAACCGTGGCATCTCAAACAAGAATACTAGTGTCAATTATCAGAATGAGACAGTGGAACCCAGTTACTTCAGCTCTTCAATCTACTATGGTGGTCAAGAAAATTATTCCCCAAGAAGCAGGACCACTCAACCCCACCAACTTGTGAGTGCCTTCATTCTCATCCTTTCATATGGCATTTTTTTGGTCTGAAGAATTTATTATAGCTAGAAAACATATACAAACATCTTATAAATCATAACACCTAATTAATTAAGGTTGTTACATGATTACAAAATATTGATTTTGAGATTCAATAATTTTGATATTATTTTTCAAAAATTAAATACTTGTTTATAATTTAGATATAATTTATTAAAAATTAAAATAAATAAAAAAAGCTTTTTGTATTTTTAGACGTAATGAAAATCACTTGTTTTAAAATCATTAGTTATCAAAAATGATTTTTATAAAAAAACAAATCAAAATAATTTTTTATTTAAATTAATTTCTAGATTATTTTTGTATTTAGGTTTTTTTTTCAAAAGTTATAATAAACAGATGAAAAGTTGAAAACCTCTATAAAGGAACTATTTTGTATTTTTTTTAAAATTTAGTAAAATTCATTTTTTTTTAAAACAAATCATCTATAAAATATTACTTTCATGAGGAGCAACTCAAAAATTTTCATTTGAAGCATATTTTATATTATTTTTATATTCTATTTTTTATTTTAAGTTGTAATAAGCTATAATGAAAAGTCTTAAAGGGAATTAATTATTTTTTATAAAAAATGTTAGTTTTAAAAAAACAAATTGTAGCAAACAGGGTTTAAATATTTGTATAAAACTATTTTATAATGTTATTATAATTACAAATTGAATTCTAAGAATATTATGCCACGAGTTGACTTCATAATTGTTATTAAGAATATGATTCAAAATAGCCACTAGAAAGATGTTTTGCTATGCAAATAGTTATGCAATTATGTAGATCAGACTAATACTTTTTATCTTAATTAACAGTTTAAGAAAGATAAGAATAATGGTGACCCCAATGGTAACAATTCAAACAGCGCTTCAAGAGGAGACTGGTGGGAAGGTAGGAACCATAATTTATTTTTGCTAACAAGTTTTCATAATTTATTTTAGTTAACAAAAAACTAATTAAAAAATGGCTTTTACTCAATTTCATTATGCCTCTATTACTCACTTTAATTACACCTATATTATTTCGGTTTTAATTTGCCAGGTTCCCTTTATTACTAAAGTCATGGTATCATAGTATTAGAACTTAACATCCTGCAGGTAAATATTCCTCTCCTTCACCTACTAGATACATGGAATTCAATATAATTGATACCTATTTGTTTGTAATTGGATGTTTTTTTTATTTAACTTTTAAAAAGTTTAACGACGAAATTAACATATTAAAAATAAAATTAAAAAAATGTGTATCTTAGATTCGAATTTGTGTTTCCATACAACTAAAAACTTTTTTTTCTTATTTATTTTGCTTGCAAATGTAAGGAAATATTGCAACTTATAACTCGTAATCCTTTATTGATATCATTATTACCAAATCAAAGATTACTTAAATAAGTTGTAAAAAAAAAATTTGCTTAAATATGTTGCATTTTGTGAATATATTTAAACTTCAAATGATAAATGTAAGAACATTTGATATCTGAGAGTGTAGGTTCGAATACGAGATATATCTATTTTTTGAATTTGACTCGTTTTAAAGTAAGTAATATTAATTATTAATAATTGATCTTATGTGCACACACGTGACAATTATGGATGGTTACAATATCAATAATTAATTTATTTATTTTATCAAATTTATCATTTTAGAAGAGACAAAAATCTATTTCTCCATATTAGTTTGATTTTCGTTGCTAAACTCTTTAGACATGTATAGTTGTGTATCTTAATAGATTAATTATTTAGACATGAATTTGTTTGTTTCGGAGCATTTTGTTTTTCTTATATATATATTGAGACATGATTTTGTTTATGTTGCAGGATGAAGATCGACTACATAAGTTGGAGAATGCTCTATTTAGTTATATGAAAATACATAAGTTAAAGTAATATAGTTTAGACCGTATGAGTTATACCCTTTTATCTTACTAGTTGGGTCTATTTTTGTCCCAGATATTGGGTATATATAATTAGCTAAACCGAAAATGTAGCTTGGGGCCAAGTCTATTGTGTGCTTTGATTGTAGTAGTTTTTATATATAAAAATAAAATAAAATAAAGGTTTTATATTAATGATTCTATGGTTATTGGTTTTGTAGGGCTTCATGATGGACATGGATTCCATATGGTTAGAGAATCTTGTAATCATGCAGTTAATGTTTAAGAAACTTTTGAATTGAAATGGAATAATTTAAATTAAAACGTTAACTAATTTAATTAAGAAATGTAATGAATCAATTACCAAATTGTAATAAATCACCATTTGTAGCAGGGAATTCATTTCCAATAGTGGAGGTTATTGCTTGATGAGACATATTAAGTAACAGACTAAACAAGGCACACCTCGTACAAGATAAGGGATCCTGATCATCCATGTCAATCGCAAATTGGTGTTAAATTATTAATTTTTAAATACATATTTATATTATAAAACAATCGTTTTATTAAAATCAATAGTTACAACGAATCTTTCTTTGTGTTTTCAAATTTTCAATTGAGTAGAATTTGTTTTCCTCACTTCCCTTCTCTCTCAGAATATTTTTTCTCTCATATAACAATGCTAATGAATGAACAATAAAGAAACTCATTAACTAACTTTATATACAAGGCAATGTGTACGTCAAGGAGTTAGTTATTGTTAAGAATTATAGTTGAGTTTAAGAAAAAGAAAGGAAAATAAAAATTGAAATGATTATTTGAAGAATTGTTACACAGCTACATTACAGTATGATGCACTTTTATACAATATTATTAACGTAATTAATCTAACAAATTTCACCTAATCATAAATATCTTTTAACTATCTCTAATAGTTATCCTTTAACAAATTTATAACTAATTTACTCATCAGTTTAGTAAGTTAATTATTCTTCCGTTGCCTTGCGTTGCGAGCCATTCACAAGTTTTATGATCGAGCAGCTGATGGGCTGGCCCATTGAGATTGTACATGTTTAAGGCCCAATTCATAAGTGCCAGTGATCAACAAACAATTTGGACCATGAAACTCTGATATGCAAATTTGACAATTGATATGTTCTAGTAACCAGACAACCTGGGTCTATTGAGTTCAAACTTCAAACCCATAATGTAGAAAAACTTAAACGAAATAAAATTCAACTTCATTGAGTTAAAGTCCATAACGGAAAAAAAGTCATAAGGTTAAATTTATACTCTTTCAAAAAGTCATAAATCTCTTGTATATAATAGTCTTAGAGTATTTAGTTGAACTCAGACTTAATTACTATTATCTTTGAGAATATTATATTTTTAGTTGATGGTATATGATACAATAATGTGGAATAAAATAAAATAGAATAATTGAGCTCACAAATCATTGAGCTCACTCTCAAATCTCGATACAATCTTCTACTCATACAAATTGATCCTATGAATTGAACCCTTTTCTACTATTTTTTTCTTCTTTTTTTTTTCATTGGATTCAACTCAATAAACAACATATACTAATAAATGATACAATATTAAAATGTGCAAAAAAGCCTTAAACAATGTTACATAAAATCTCTTCACTCATCATTTTGTCTTGCTTTTCATAACACATGAATCTTTCTGACTCCCTTGTTCTGTTATATTGCAACTTATGTTTGAACCATTCACCTCATGAGCTAAGTTGCTAAATACCTTTGCTCCTTTCATTTCTCCACCAAGATAATTTGACAACACTCTTTTAACACCAAAGCCGCGACGTTGCGGTTTAATGATGTTGTTATTGTTGTTGTTGATCATGAAAGGTGTTCTCTCTCTCTTTGCAGGACTAATTAATGGCACAGGTGAACAACTTGGTGTGCCAAATGTTGTTTTGTTTTGAGTGTCTGAGACAGACACTAGTAATTGTTGTGAAACCTTTTTCTGTGAAACCATATAAACCATTGGAGCTAATGGAAACCTGTCTGAATGTTTGGTCAAGTCATCAACATATAGTAAATCATCTATACGAGCTACTATGTTAAATGCCATACTCTCCAAAACTCTTGAATAGCTTTCAAGTATTGATTTTCCAACATCCTGTAAAATGTTTGAAATGAAATATGTCAATTTAAAGGTTTAACTTGTAAGTGTCTGTTTAGATAGATAACTTAATTAAGCTTTCATTGCATAAAAATTTATCATTTAAGGGTCTGTTTTAATTGACTTATTTAAATCTATCTAGTAACCTAAGTGTTTGAGAGGCTGTTCGGGATAGTTTATACAAACAGCTTATTTTAGTTAATTTCCATTTGATATTCAGGATAGTTTATGAAAATAGTTTCGTTTCGTCAGTACGAGTGATGAGTAAGTTATAACTATAAGCTCATAGCTTATGAAAATAAGCATATGAGATCTTCAGAAAATGTTTTCATAAACTATCTCAAACAAATTCAGAAGTACTTATGCCACTAGATAAATTTAAATAAATCATTCCAGATTGTTCCTAAATAGTTACCAAAGTCTATTTTTCAGTCTACAATTTCTATCGATAATTCAACTTTTCCTAGTAGTTTAAGCTGGTGATTACATTAAAAAAGAAAGAGCAATATGTAACCTTGTTGCATTGGATCTTGCTGGTATCCAATGTAGTTTGACTCAACCCCGGGAAACGCTGCTTCAATGAAAGTAGAATACTTTCAGCTCTCTCTGCAAACAATTCTCTCTTATCTCCATCAACCATAAAGTCCTTAACAATCTCCCAAGATGACTTTGTAGTTGAACGGCTAGGATAAAGTGGCGGTCTAGAATGAGATCTTCGGCGCCATACGTAAATTGCGGCTTCGACACGGTTAGCAATCTCTAGTGCAACATGTTCATTGGAAAGGTCAATGCAATCAAGCAAGCATTCCTGAGAGAATTGGTCTGATGTGATGTATCGATAAATGAAATCGCCTAAGCAAGTTCTTCCATTCTGAAAGTTCAAACAATGTATTAGCTACAACGCCATAACGTTCTATCATGAATCTTGTCTAATGACATATTATATAACGTCTTTTCCTTATGTGAAATTCAAATTAATGTCACATTAGTATACATAATGTAAAATCAATAAACTTGTAGCATCAATAATGTAACAGTTATTTTTATACACTTTTGAGCATTTGTTTCAATGATATAAAGATAATCAACATATAGTTATGAGGGAAATCATTATCAAACCTTAGGAAGGGATTCCAAATAGGACTCAGGAACTTCCATTTCAGCTAAAGCAATGCTGTTAATAGACATGGCTGCTTTAAGTATTTGGCTTGCACATTCTCTTGTGTGATTCAACTTCTTTCTTGAGTTCTCGCCGAGACCCGAAGGAGGGACACGAGGTACAGGGAGCCACCATTTCTCCTCTTGCCGTTGATTTCTCTTGTGAAAAGAGGCTGATCCATCTGCATCTGGTGCAACAATTCCTTGGTCAACATACCAAAACTCCATATCTGTGCAACTATCTAAAATTTCCTGTAAAAAAAGGGTAATGTGTATCAAAAACTCAGATTAATTTATTTAACTACTAGCATGCAATGGAAGAATAGAATACAATGCTTACAAGAAGAATGTTGTCGAGTTTACGCAGAGCTGGAAGATTGATAAAAATATCTGATCTTGGTCTGCAAGTCATTACCTGCAAAATACACCATATTAGAAAAACATCATAAATCTAATTTCCATACTAAATATATGAAAGCAGATTCATTAAGTAACTATACATAGTAGAGAGTTTTGTCCTATTCATTAATCTTTATGTATTGAAATGTAAATTCAAGTCACAAATGAAGACTCAATCCAATTATACCTCTAGCTTACTACCATCTGGAAATGTTTGCCAAGAAGGCATTAACTCAAGAATGTGATCACCAACACAAAGAAGCCAATCCATTTCTCTTTGCCACATTTCTTTCTTCTCACAAGGTACAGGTTCTAGTCTCCACAATTGCCCAAATACAGTGCCTACATGTTCAAATAAATCCCAATTCAACAAATTGTTACAACAATATTAAAATTCAAACCACAACAAAACATTTCAAGCATTTTTCAATACATAACAAAGAAGCATAACATTTTCTCTAATACAGCATAAACATTAATATCACTGTGTTACAAAGAAAGCTTACCACACAAATTAGTAATAGCATTTGAGATAGCCAAAGCAGTGCTGACTCCTTTTCCAGATCCTGACATGTCTTCACCAAGCAGTAATTTTGCAAACCTTTCCTTCATCATATCTACTCCTCCTGATCCTACAATTTTTTAACCAAATAAATATTAATAAACCATTGATTTTCTAGCATAAAAAATTCAAAACCAGCTGAATATTTAATTATTTCCCAAGGTGTAGCAAACCATTGATTTTATAGTTAGGAAACAAAATGTCACACTGACACCGATCATGAAAATAGCTTAATTGTAATTTTCATTTTCCTATTTTTCTTTTATTAATTTGTGAAATTAGCCCTTCTATTTTAAAAATTGATAATTTTGGTCTCTCGTTTTAATTTTTTAACTATAACGTTGTGGTTTAAAATATTTTTGAGGAAAATAGTTGTTGAAAATATTTTTTAACTATATGTTATTAATTAAACTTTACAAATGAATGATTTCATAAATTGAAACTGAAATTTCATAGATATTTATTATCGAAGATAGTTGGTATGGTATATTAATTATTTTTTTTTATTAAAAAATGTTAACACATAACTACAATTGTTGAATTTTAAAATTAAGAGATCAATTTTGATAATCGATAAAAACAGAAAAATCAAAACTGTAATTAAACATTTAAAAATTAAAAAAAAAAAAATTGAATTTAACTACAAATGTGACTGTGTGTGAAGTGCTATATAGCTAAAATTGTAAACAGAACATAAAAGGAAGAAATTTAAGAACTTACTAGAAATTTTAGAACTGATACTAGTAATTTTTTTATCATCTACATGAGAAACAGGTTCATTTTCTTTTTCATCTGAGTTGCTGCATTTGGAAACAGTAGCTTTCCGAATAGATGAAGACCTTTTCATATTTTTTTCTTGTTCAGTCAAATCTGAGGAGCACGACCCACTACTAGAACTAATAAACAACTTGTTCTTAACTCCTTTAGTAGCAGAACAAGGAGAAGAACAAGACCCATATTTTTTCCTCTCAACAATGGCAATGAATTAGTTGAGTCCAAATCATATGCTTCTGCTTCAGATGTTCATATGATTCTGCTTCAGATTTTGATTTAGGGTTTTGTTGAATTGGAGATGTTTTTCTTTTAACTTAATTTTAACAATTAAATTGTATTTTTAAAAATATTATCACAATTATAATAATAGTTTTTAAAAATATAAATTATATTTTTTAATCAGAAATAATATAATAATGAGTTTATTCCACATAAGTGTCTGTCACGTCACCCTTTTATTGACACGTCATTAAAAAATGACAACTCATCATGATTTGGACTCAAATTCTGTTTTGGACTAAAACTGGGGACAAACAAAATGGGGGACTACTTTCGATTTTCACCTATAATAGGGGGACCAAAAGTGCAATTAAGTCTATTTATTTTATAATTTCGACTATTCTCTAATGATGGTAATATTTTAATTTGAGTATTTGGAAAAATAAGTATTATTATAGGGATTATTTTGAATACGAGAATTTTGGTTATTAATGTATTTTAAAAGATTAATTATTTTTATTTATAAATTATTAGTTTTGAAATATTAATAATGATTTATTAATAAAATTGTGTTTTTAAAAAAAATAAAATAAAACTAGTAAACCCTAAAAGGAGACCAATGGGTTTGACATATTTGTGAACCCTAATTGTTAATAAAATAAAACAAACAAAAAAAGTAAGGGAGTTGGACGACGGCCGTAAAACCAAAGAAAAACACAACAACAATATATAGTTTGACACCGATGATCGATAATTGTTCCAGAAAAGTTTCTCCGTTCTTGTCCAAATTTCAGTATGTTGTTTTATTCATTTAGGTAGTCAAATAAACATACTTCCTCATATTTTTTAACCATCTAAATTTCTCTCTAAAATACGCCACTTCTTCGTTTATAAAATTCATTAGTTTGAACCGTTCTCCTTCACCGTAAGTCCGATTAGAGTGAAACCAACGCCAAAACGACCGTGTTAAAAATTTCTATTTTATCCAATGATTTGTTTTCAGATTTATGGTAAGTTTCTTTGACCGAATTTCGAATTTAGTTTTTAGAGTATCTTCTCATAAACTATTTTTAACGTTTACCCATAAACTGTCGAGTTAGATCGATTGATGGACAAAGAGTCAATGAACAAAGGCTGTTTGCTCGTGGAATCGTATTTGTGTGTGAAAGCGTCGAAATAAGGTAAGGGGTGAGAGAGCGTTTGAATTCATGAGTATAATATATTGTGAGATGAACGGGAAAACCGTATTTCCCAACGATTCAT
>NC_021161.2:45447339-45447801 GCF_000331145.2 Cicer arietinum
GTTTATTTGATGATGATGTGTGATTTATGATATAAATCTGTGATAAGTTTATGTGATGATAATGATGATGTTTGATTGATGATAATGATTCTATAAAATTGTGATGAGTTTATGTGATGAGATATGATTAATGATAGTGATATTGTGATGAGAATATTGAATTAACCACATAGTTGATGAAATAATGGTGATTTCAATTTGTGTCTGAGATGATGGTTTTAATGGAGTATCATATACCAAAGAGGGGAGAAAATAAATATTGTGAATTTTTGAAGTGGAGATTATTTTGTCATCATATAGGTAGAGCCTGACAATCCTAGTGATTCCAGGGAAATACAACTGAATGAGTCTGATCGTGGCGGTCTGCTGTCGAGCCTTAAGGCAAGATTGTTAGACCTTGGAGATATTCGGGTGGGGAATTCCTAGGTGACTTGGAGGTAGCACTCCAAATGTCGGGAGCTA
>NC_021161.2:45448130-45476282 GCF_000331145.2 Cicer arietinum
TATCAGAGCAGTTCTGTCCAATCAGGCCGAGTGGGTCGAATGTCGATTATGTGTTACGATGTCAGTCGTGTCAAAAGTGAACACAAACGACAAAGATGGTTAAGGTTAGACTTACATTGAGAATAGACGACACTGAGAGTGAGGCTGAGAGACAGGAGTGAGACGGTTAGAGTGGGGCTGAGAGATGAGCAGACGATAGTTAGAGTGAGGCTGAGAGACGAGAGCGAGGGTGAGGCCACGAGAGTGAGAGTAAGATTAAAAAATTTAATTTTACAAATCAGATAATGTAGCATCTACCAATCTGACGCTATCATAGTGCTAAAATAAAAAAATAAACTAGTGCCTGTTATATTTTACTTAGCGTCGGCTAATCCGACGCTAATTATTAATAAAATAAAATAAAATAAAATAAAATATTTGCCCTACTAGCGTGCGCTTGACCGACCTAAATAAAGCAACTAAAATAAGTTTTTCTAGTAGTGGAACATAGATAAAGCTTATGGATTATGCTACGGAACTCCGCTTATCATCACAAAAATCACCATGATTCAAATATTACATAAAGTTTAGTTTATAAATTATTCTATGATTTTTGTGTTTATTTTATATGATTGTTGTACTCTTTTGTATTACACACAATAACTTATATTGTTATATTGTTTTTTTATAGATCCATATAACAGTTTATTTTTAACTCATGTGCATCACACGAGTGCACATTTAATATACAATAAAGGTTAATATTTTTAATAAGAACTTTGTATTAATTCATTGTTACACAATATTATTTATAATAATTATGGTTATAATCAAAATACAAATTATTGTAGTTGAAATGAGACAAAAAAATATATCATAAGCCTTCTAATTAATTAATGTTTAAACTTATAGTCCAATATTGTATGACACGACAGTGAAAGGCAACCAAGTGCTGGCATTAAGCCACAATTGAGCAGTGAATCTAATAGCTTCATCTTTGGTAATGACATCTTTTGTCCATTTAATTCTTGTTGTAGCATTGACACCATATCCAATGTTGTCAAACTGAGCGAAGTAAGAGTTTTCAGTGTTTGTTTCATTAATTTTCCATATCATATATCCATCTTGTTGAATAAAATAATCAAAATAATTGTTAATGAATCCACCTCTCAAAAAGCCATCTATGGCCTTGCCAAGTAAGTCTTCACTGTAAATCGATAAGGATATAGCTCAATGATTGACATGATGGAACAATTTTGGAGAACTATTCGAGTGTGCGTGTCCTTTTGAAATGAGTCATCTTCCACCACAACGTTTTCTTGTCCTTTAATTGGCTTCCTTACCAAGATCTTGGAATTCTGGATCAAGGTAGTACTGAACTGATCGAAGATAAAGGTAGTACCGAACTGATCAAGGTAGTACCGAACTGATAAAATCAATGGTTCTATAAATCTCACAGTTACAATAGAATTCACTACGCGAAAAAACGCATATTACAGCGCTTTTTTTAAGCCATTTACAACGCTTTTTCAAAAAAATAAGCGCTGTGGAAACGAGCGCTGTAAATGATACAACAGCGCTTTTAAAAAAGCGCTATAAAACATGTAAATACAACGCGCGCTTGTTATGCACATTTTACAGCGCTTCTTCACAAAAAAGCGCTGTAATATGCACCCCATTATATGAGTTATGGGTGTGCATATTACAACGCTTTCTCAAACAAGCAGCGCTTTTGTCAAATAAGCGCTGTAAAAGACCTCCGTGTGTTATTATGTTATTTGAATGCCTTTTACGCCTTTTACAGCGCTTTTGTCAAATAAGCGCTGTAAAAGACCTCCGTGTGTTATTATGTTATTTGAATGCCTTTTACGCCTTTTACAGCGCTTTTGTCAAATAAGCGCTGTAAAAGACCTCCGTGTGTTATTATGTTATTTGAATGCCTTTTACGCCTTTTACAGCGCTTTTGTCAAATAAGCGCTGTAAAAGACCTCCGTGTGTTATTATGTTATTTGAATGCCTTTTACGCCTTTTACAGCGCTTTTGTCAAATAAGCGCTGTAAAAGACCTCCGTGTGTTATTATGTTATTTGAATGCCTTTTACGCCTTTTACAGCGCTTTTGTCAAATAAGCGCTGTAAAAGACCTCCGTGTGTTATTATGTTATTTGAATGCCTTTTACGCCTTTTACAGCGCTTTTGTCAAATAAGCGCTGTAAAAGACCTCCGTGTGTTATTATGTTATTTGAATGCCTTTTACGCCTTTTACAGCGCTTTTGTCAAATAAGCGCTGTAAAAGACCTCCGTGTGTTATTATGTTATTTGAATGCCTTTTACGCCTTTTACAGCGCTTTTGTCAAATAAGCGCTGTAAAAGACCTCCGTGTGTTATTATGTTATTTGAATGCCTTTTACGCCTTTTACAGCGCTTTTGTCAAATAAGCGCTGTAAAAGACCTCCGTGTGTTATTATGTTATTTGAATGCCTTTTACGCCTTTTACAGCGCTTTTGTCAAATAAGCGCTGTAAAAGACCTCCGTGTGTTATTATGTTATTTGAATGCCTTTTACGCCTTTTACAGCGCTTTTGTCAAATAAGCGCTGTAAAAGACCTCCGTGTGTTATTATGTTATTTGAATGCCTTTTACGCCTTTTACAGCGCTTTTGTCAAATAAGCGCTGTAAAAGACCTCCGTGTGTTATTATGTTATTTGAATGCCTTTTACGCCTTTTACAGCGCTTTTGTCAAATAAGCGCTGTAAAAGACCTCCGTGTGTTATTATGTTATTTGAATGCCTTTTACGCCTTTTACAGCGCTTTTGTCAAATAAGCGCTGTAAAAGACCTCCGTGTGTTATTATGTTATTTGAATGCCTTTTACGCCTTTTACAGCGCTTTTGTCAAATAAGCGCTGTAAAAGACCTCCGTGTGTTATTATGTTATTTGAATGCCTTTTACGCCTTTTACAGCGCTTTTGTCAAATAAGCGCTGTAAAAGACCTCCGTGTGTTATTATGTTATTTGAATGCCTTTTACGCCTTTTACAGCGCTTTTGTCAAATAAGCGCTGTAAAAGACCTCCGTGTGTTATTATGTTATTTGAATGCCTTTTACGCCTTTTACAGCGCTTTTGTCAAATAAGCGCTGTAAAAGACCTCCGTGTGTTATTATGTTATTTGAATGCCTTTTACGCCTTTTACAGCGCTTTTGTCAAATAAGCGCTGTAAAAGACCTCCGTGTGTTATTATGTTATTTGAATGCCTTTTACGCCTTTTACAGCGCTTTTGTCAAATAAGCGCTGTAAAAGACCTCCGTGTGTTATTATGTTATTTGAATGCCTTTTACGCCTTTTACAGCGCTTTTGTCAAATAAGCGCTGTAAAAGACCTCCGTGTGTTATTATGTTATTTGAATGCCTTTTACGCCTTTTACAGCGCTTTTGTCAAATAAGCGCTGTAAAAGACCTCCGTGTGTTATTATGTTATTTGAATGCCTTTTACGCCTTTTACAGCGCTTTTGTCAAATAAGCGCTGTAAAAGACCTCCGTGTGTTATTATGTTATTTGAATGCCTTTTACGCCTTTTACAGCGCTTTTGTCAAATAAGCGCTGTAAAAGACCTCCGTGTGTTATTATGTTATTTGAATGCCTTTTACGCCTTTTACAGCGCTTTTGTCAAATAAGCGCTGTAAAAGACCTCCGTGTGTTATTATGTTATTTGAATGCCTTTTACGCCTTTTACAGCGCTTTTGTCAAATAAGCGCTGTAAAAGACCTCCGTGTGTTATTATGTTATTTGAATGCCTTTTACGCCTTTTACAGCGCTTTTGTCAAATAAGCGCTGTAAAAGACCTCCGTGTGTTATTATGTTATTTGAATGCCTTTTACGCCTTTTACAGCGCTTTTGTCAAATAAGCGCTGTAAAAGACCTCCGTGTGTTATTATGTTATTTGAATGCCTTTTACGCCTTTTACAGCGCTTTTGTCAAATAAGCGCTGTAAAAGACCTCCGTGTGTTATTATGTTATTTGAATGCCTTTTACGCCTTTTACAGCGCTTTTGTCAAATAAGCGCTGTAAAAGACCTCCGTGTGTTATTATGTTATTTGAATGCCTTTTACGCCTTTTACAGCGCTTTTGTCAAATAAGCGCTGTAAAAGACCTCCGTGTGTTATTATGTTATTTGAATGCCTTTTACGCCTTTTACAGCGCTTTTGTCAAATAAGCGCTGTAAAAGACCTCCGTGTGTTATTATGTTATTTGAATGCCTTTTACGCCTTTTACAGCGCTTTTGTCAAATAAGCGCTGTAAAAGACCTCCGTGTGTTATTATGTTATTTGAATGCCTTTTACGCCTTTTACAGCGCTTTTGTCAAATAAGCGCTGTAAAAGACCTCCGTGTGTTATTATGTTATTTGAATGCCTTTTACGCCTTTTACAGCGCTTTTGTCAAATAAGCGCTGTAAAAGACCTCCGTGTGTTATTATGTTATTTGAATGCCTTTTACGCCTTTTACAGCGCTTTTGTCAAATAAGCGCTGTAAAAGACCTCCGTGTGTTATTATGTTATTTGAATGCCTTTTACGCCTTTTACAGCGCTTTTGTCAAATAAGCGCTGTAAAAGACCTCCGTGTGTTATTATGTTATTTGAATGCCTTTTACGCCTTTTACAGCGCTTTTGTCAAATAAGCGCTGTAAAAGACCTCCGTGTGTTATTATGTTATTTGAATGCCTTTTACGCCTTTTACAGCGCTTTTGTCAAATAAGCGCTGTAAAAGACCTCCGTGTGTTATTATGTTATTTGAATGCCTTTTACGCCTTTTACAGCGCTTTTGTCAAATAAGCGCTGTAAAAGACCTCCGTGTGTTATTATGTTATTTGAATGCCTTTTACGCCTTTTACAGCGCTTTTGTCAAATAAGCGCTGTAAAAGACCTCCGTGTGTTATTATGTTATTTGAATGCCTTTTACGCCTTTTACAGCGCTTTTGTCAAATAAGCGCTGTAAAAGACCTCCGTGTGTTATTATGTTATTTGAATGCCTTTTACGCCTTTTACAGCGCTTTTGTCAAATAAGCGCTGTAAAAGACCTCCGTGTGTTATTATGTTATTTGAATGCCTTTTACGCCTTTTACAGCGCTTTTGTCAAATAAGCGCTGTAAAAGACCTCCGTGTGTTATTATGTTATTTGAATGCCTTTTACGCCTTTTACAGCGCTTTTGTCAAATAAGCGCTGTAAAAGACCTCCGTGTGTTATTATGTTATTTGAATGCCTTTTACGCCTTTTACAGCGCTTTTGTCAAATAAGCGCTGTAAAAGACCTCCGTGTGTTATTATGTTATTTGAATGCCTTTTACGCCTTTTACAGCGCTTTTGTCAAATAAGCGCTGTAAAAGACCTCCGTGTGTTATTATGTTATTTGAATGCCTTTTACGCCTTTTACAGCGCTTTTGTCAAATAAGCGCTGTAAAAGACCTCCGTGTGTTATTATGTTATTTGAATGCCTTTTACGCCTTTTACAGCGCTTTTGTCAAATAAGCGCTGTAAAAGACCTCCGTGTGTTATTATGTTATTTGAATGCCTTTTACGCCTTTTACAGCGCTTTTGTCAAATAAGCGCTGTAAAAGACCTCCGTGTGTTATTATGTTATTTGAATGCCTTTTACGCCTTTTACAGCGCTTTTGTCAAATAAGCGCTGTAAAAGACCTCCGTGTGTTATTATGTTATTTGAATGCCTTTTACGCCTTTTACAGCGCTTTTGTCAAATAAGCGCTGTAAAAGACCTCCGTGTGTTATTATGTTATTTGAATGCCTTTTACGCCTTTTACAGCGCTTTTGTCAAATAAGCGCTGTAAAAGACCTCCGTGTGTTATTATGTTATTTGAATGCCTTTTACGCCTTTTACAGCGCTTTTGTCAAATAAGCGCTGTAAAAGACCTCCGTGTGTTATTATGTTATTTGAATGCCTTTTACGCCTTTTACAGCGCTTTTGTCAAATAAGCGCTGTAAAAGACCTCCGTGTGTTATTATGTTATTTGAATGCCTTTTACGCCTTTTACAGCGCTTTTGTCAAATAAGCGCTGTAAAAGACCTCCGTGTGTTATTATGTTATTTGAATGCCTTTTACGCCTTTTACAGCGCTTTTGTCAAATAAGCGCTGTAAAAGACCTCCGTGTGTTATTATGTTATTTGAATGCCTTTTACGCCTTTTACAGCGCTTTTGTCAAATAAGCGCTGTAAAAGACCTCCGTGTGTTATTATGTTATATTAATGTTTTTTAAAGCCTTTTACAGCGCTTTTTACACATAAGCGCTCTAAAATGTCTCTTTATGTTAATTTTAAGAGGCTCTTTTACAGCGCTTTTCCCAAATAAGCGCTGTAAAAGACCTCCGTGTGTTATTATGTTATATTAATGTTTTTTAAAGCCTTTTACAGCGCTTTTTACACATAAGCGCTCTAAAATGTCTCTTTATGTTAATTTTAAAAGGCTCTTTTACAGCGCTTTTTCCAAATAAGCGCTGTAAAAGACCTCCGTGTGTTATTATGTTATATGAATGTTTTTTAAAGCCTTTTACAGCGCTTTTACACATAAGCGCTCTAAAATGTCTCTTTATGTTAATTTTAAGAGGCTCTTTTACAGCGCTTTTCCCAAATAAGCATTGTAAAAGACCTCCGTGTGTTATTATGTTATATGAATGTTTTTTAAAGCCTTTTACAGCGCTTTTACACATAAGCGCTCTAAAATGTCTCTTTATGTTAATTTTAAGAGGCTCTTTTACAGCGCTTTTCCCAAATAAGCGCTGTAAAAGGCCTTATTGTTTTTGTGTTTTGTTATGTTATGTTATTTTTTAAACAAGCTCAACATGCATGCAAAACCCACATAGTAGTAACTGGTCACCACAAAAATCCCTTCCTCTTCACCAAACTCTTCTCCTTTTATGCATCTTCTTCACAAACATCAAAGCTTACTTTTTCACAATTCAATCTCCACCCTTTTTGGGGATTCCCATGATGCGTACAAGGTGTTTGAAGAAATCGGTTTGTGTCTGATGTTTTTTGGATTCCCATGATGCGTACAAGGTGTTTGAAGAAATGGGTTTGTGTCTGATGTTTTTTGGATTCCCATGATGCGTACAATGTGTTTGAAGAAATGGGTTTGTGTCTGATGTTTTTTGAATCCCATGATGCGTACAAGGTGTTTGAAGAAATGGGTTAATGTCTGATGTTTTTTGGATTCCCATGATGCGTACAAGGTGTTTGAAGAAATTAGGTGTCTGATGAATATTATTTTTAAAGCCTTTTTACAGCGCTTTGGCAAATAAGCGCTGTAAAATGGCTTTTTTACTTATTTTCAAAAGAGTTGTTTACAGCGCTTTGTGTGAAAAGCGCTGTAAAAGGTATAAAACACTCATTATTTTATTTTTAAAAGGATCATTTACAACGCTTTTTAAGATAAGCGCTGTAAAATGTCTCTTTATTTTATTTTTTTGTTTGGTTTATTTGGGTTGGGATGACATTAAAAACATTTTTATCATTGTTTATTGGCTTAAAAATATTGTTATCATTGTCTTTATCACAATACTTTAGGAGATGATGAATTATTAGAAATGAGAACTTCTGAAGAATCTATATATATATGCACTGAGCAAAAGAGAATCTCTCTATTCAGTTCAGTTAATGTAAATTACTAATTTATATTCAGTTCAGTTCATGTAAATCAAGCTAAATATAAAACACTCATTGTTACATGAACTTGGTATAAAACACTCAAATCAAGCTAAATATAAGCAGAAAATAAATTAATCAGAACTTAGTATAAAACACTCAATTCAGATTACATGCATATTTACAATAACACAGTTCAGATTACATGCATAGCTTATATAAAACAATTAAACATATACATTAAGATGCCCTTCTTCTTTTCCTGGTGACATTCACATTTGTTTGTCCATTTACAATACGAAACGATGGATTAATCCAAATTCCCTCATCATGATCATCTCTAAGATATAAACCATCATCAGTTGAATCAATTTCATGTGGTTGTTGTGATGTTGCAAATAAAAGATCATTACCAACATCTTCATCATTATTGTTATCATCACTTATTTTATTGGTCGATAGGACAACAGACCATTTATCATTAGAAGGATCAGTGACATAAAACACTTGTTGAGCTTGCGACGCTAAAATAAAAGGCTCGTCTTTGTATCCCACCCTATTAAAATCGACAAGCAAGAATCCTGACTCATCAATCCGAACGCCATTATTATTATCGACCCACTTGCAACCAAATATGGGAACACGAAACATTGTGTAGTCTAACTCCCATATGCGCTCGATAACCCCAAAATATGATAGATTTGCATATATTGGGTTTTTGTCTTTTGCACTTGAGACATGCATCGCTTCAGCTACGAGAGTGACTCCACTATTTTGCATAGTGGTCTGATCATCTTGTTCTTTGGTATAAAATGTGTAGCCGTTAATAACATAACCAGTGTAAGAAAAGACATGTAAGCTCGGACCATTTGCTAGCCACCTCAATCTATTTGAAATTGATCCGGGGTCTATATCAAATTTTGACATTATGTGATTTTTTAACCATGTTACAAAACTTCGATTGTGCTCTCGAGTTATCCAATTTTGATTCCTATTCATGTTCAAACGAGATAACTGATCAATGTGTATTGTAACATACGGTTGAACCTCATCATCATTGTGCAGAACATACAATTGTGCCTGCTCCCATTCTGTCCTTGATATAGTCAGTAGTCTCCTTCCAGTTATCCCTTCTCCTGATAGTCTTCCCGAATGACGAGACATGGGAAGCCCTATGGATTCAACATTGGACAGATATTCAGTACAAAATTCAGCAGCCTCTTCAACAATGTATCGTTCAGCAATACAACCTTCTGGTCGACTTCTACTTTTTACGTACCCTTTTAATATTTTCATATATCGTTCTATCGGATACATCCATCTCATATAAGCTGGCCCACAAAGTTGTGTCTCCTTAACCAGATGAACAGTAAGGTGAACCATTATATCAAAAAACGATGGTGGGAAATACATTTCAAGCTCACACAAAGTAACAACAATTTCCCTCTGCAATGTCGGTAATTTCTGAGGGTCGATCACTTTACTACAAATTTCCCTGAAGAAGAAACATAATCTAGTTAAGGCTAGTCGAACTTTTTCAGGTAAAATGGAACGTATACCTATTGGTAGCAAATGCTCCATTATAATATGACAATCATGGGTCTTCAAACCTTTTAACTTGAGGTCTTTCATACAAACCAAATTTTTAATGTTCGAAGAGTATCCTTCTGGAACTTTAACTTCGTGTAGAAATTTACATAAAACAATTTTTTCCTTTCTAGATAGAGTATGAGCGGCTGGAGGTAGATATGTGCGATTTCCTTTCTTTACTGGAGCCAGTTCATTTCTTATTCCCATATCGACCAAGTCCAATCTTGCATTGACGCCATCTTTAGACTTTCCTGGAACATTGAGTAACGTACCAATAACACTTTCAAATACATTTTTTTCAATATGCATCACATCGAGGAAATGTCTTACATACAATGACTTCCAATATGGCAATTCAAAGAAAATTGACTTTTTCTTCCACCCAGTTTTCACCAGCTCTCCCGCAAAAGGTTTGCCAAATTTATTGGTCAAACCTTGTACTTTTTCAAGTATTTGATATCCAGTCGGTGCTAAAGGAGCTTTACCTTCCTCTGATTTTCCATTGAATGCATTTCTCCACCCACGATACTGATGACTATAAGGTAAAAATCTACGATGTCCAAGAAACACATTCTTCTTACAATGTTTCAACCGCATCCAATTTGTACTCTCTTCACATATAGGACATGCACACTGACCTTTAATGCTATATCCTGATAAATTACCATATGCTGGAAAATCATTAATTGTGCCGAACAACATAGCCCTCAAATTGAAACACTTTTTCCTATACCCATCATAAACTTCCACACCTGTCTCCCACAGAATTTTTAAATCTTCAATTAAAGGAGTCAAGTATACGTCGATATCATTCCCCGGTTGTTTGGGTCCAGAAATTAACAGAGACAACATCATAAACTTACGCTTCATACATAACCATGGAGGTAGGTTATATATTACCAAAATCACAGGCCACGTGCTATGTGAGATGCTTTGAAGACCATGTGGATTCATTCCATCAGTAGAAAGTGCAAGTCTTAGATTTCTTGACTCTATCCCGAATTCAGGATACTCGTGATCAATTTTTGCCCATTGTGGGGAATCTGCAGGGTGTCGAAACATTCCATCTCTAATTCTTTCATCTGCATGCCATGTCAAGTGTTTTGAATCTTCTTCACTGCGATACATGCGCCTAAATCTTGGTATTATAGGAAAATACCACACGACTTTTGCTGGAGTAGATTCTTTCTTCTTATATCGAGAGACATTGCATTTCGGACACGCCTTAAGTAGTTCATATTCGTTTCGAAATAAAATGCAATCGTTAGGACACGCATGAATCCTTTCGTAACTCATTCCAATAGAACACAAAATCCGTTTAGCCTCGTAGGTTCGACTGGGAAGTTCATTATCATCTGGCAACATATCTTTTATGAGTGTTAATAATTCCGTAAAGCTTTTATCAGACCATCCATTACTCGCTTTTAAGTTGTACAACTTTAATATCGCTGACAGTCTTGTGAATTTAGTACAACCATTATATAATTCTTTCTCTGCATCACTCAACAAACTTTCAAACATTTTAGGACAATCTCGAAGATCTTCTTCAACTGCTTTTGCAATCTCATCAACTCGGTCCGGCTCATATGTATCTGTATCGAAATCAGTTGAAGCATATGTAGAACTATTCTCAAAATTAATGTTTCCTTTTTTTTTCTCACCATGTCTTATCCAACATGTGTAGCTTTGATCAATTCCATTACATACTAGATGTCCTTCTAATTCATCTTCTCTAACACGTTTTCCAAAACAACATTTTAAACAAGGACAAACTACTCTATTTGGATCTTTTGCATTCTTCACTGCAAACTCAACAAACTCCTTCACTCCAATTTCATACTCTTTTGACAATCGATTGGCTGAAATCCATTTCCTATCCATATTATACCACCTATATAAATGCAGTAACAAAAATAATAAGCTTTCAAAACATATCAACAAGTTTCAAAAAGAAACCAATATCAACTAACAATTTCAAAACAGAACAGATCATGTGGTATGAGTTTTTGACAATTTTTGACAATTTCAAAACAGAACAGATCATGTGGTATGAGTTTTTGACAATTTTTGACAATTTCAAAACATAACAGATCATGTGTAAAAAATACCTTAGACAACGTAGATGGCCGCACAGTACGTAGAGGATATTAGGGTTCCCAACGTATATAATTATTTGAAAGATGTAGAGGATATGAGGGTTTCCAACGTATATAATTATTTGAAAGATGTATTTTACAGCGCTTGTGAAAAAAGCGCTGTAATAGGTAGTTAAATTCAATGAAAGCGCATGTGTTTTACAGCGCTTGTGAAAAAAGCGCTGTAATAGGTAGTTAAATTCAATGAAAGCGCATGTGTTTTACAGTGCTTGTGAAAAAAGCGCTGTAACTGATACGCGAAAGCGCTTCCTT
Source organism: Cicer arietinum (assembly GCF_000331145.2). Lineage (NCBI taxonomy): Eukaryota > Viridiplantae > Streptophyta > Magnoliopsida > Fabales > Fabaceae > Cicer > Cicer arietinum. The sequence continues at coordinate 45,459,751 of NC_021161.2, forward strand.
TTACAGCGCTTTTTTGACAAGCGCTATAAAAGCCTTATAACGTGATGCGCAAACGTTATATGACCTACTACAGCGCTTGTTTTACAGCGCTTTGAATCAAAAGCGCTGTAAAAGGTTCCGTTATTTTTAAAATATAATTACAACAGCGCTTGTGTTTAGCAAGCGCTGTAAAATGGGCGCTGTTAAATGTCATTTTTGGCGTAGTGATTGACGAAATCAATTGTACTGAAGTGATATTTCAAAAGAAATGGAGTTATACATAACATCTCATGTTACATATGCAAACCTAAGAATTAGACATTAAATTATGTCAACTTTAGTAAAAATATTTATGTGTATGTGTATTTTAATTTGTTTATATTTGCGTACCTTGCGATATTTATTGGAACATGTGTGATGAATGAGAATGCATGTGAGAAGAAAAAGAAGGAACGGCCTTAAAGAGATCATATTTGCTACTGATCGAAGAGAAAAATATAGGAAACTAGCTACATGTGTGTCACCACACAGGTTCCTCTAATTCAATATTTATGGTAGAAGAATGTGAACCCCACAGGACCCAAAATTACGATAAAAGAAGCAACATGTCTATTTCAACTTTTGTCTCACGGGAAAATATCATTTTCACTTTGCAAAATTAAAGTTTACTTTAATAATTAATAATGTTTTAGTATGTGTTTTAGGTTAATCGGTTTAATAATGTTTTAGTATGTATTTTAGGTTAATCAGTAAAATTTCGAAATTATAATATTAAATATTATATTTTAGATTTAAATTCAATCTCGAAATTATGAGTGTGAATTTTTAATAATATTTATGTTTTTTTCTTTCACTTTTCCTTTTCATTTAAACAAATAGTGTTTGATAGAAGATTAATTTTTGTTTTTTGCAAGTGCTTGGCAAAAGATGATTTGCTCTAATAGTGAAACTTGTTAAAAATATACTATAAGTGTTTTTGATGTGACCGATCGATAAGTTAAAGAATATTTGAGGATAACTCATCAATGAAAATTAGTAGATTGAAAAAGTTAGATCGGAGAACAGGAGAACACAAGGGACACACCACTATCTAATTTCTTAATCAACCATGTTATCTCACCAAAAAGAATCCACTAGACGAGGCCCAAAGAAAATTACTATGCATATGACCATCAAATTTTGGTTTGAAAAATAACTACTTCAATTTTTTCATTGAAAACTTTTGATTTAGAAAAAAGACTTGAATTTTTCGACCATGAAATTTCTTATTTAGTTTTTTTAATATTATGTTTTTTTTACATTTGTTTTCACAATCTAATTCTTTTCCATTGCTTTTTTTTTTTAGTGCCAGAAAAAGAGGAGCAAACAATGCCATTTACTGGATACCACATTCAACGAGAGATCAACTCTTGAAAAAAATGAAGGAAGGGGCAACAATTAATCGATCAACACTTGGAATAGGAGAAAGTTATTGAACAAAGTATCCTGAATTATTATAAGTAATAATTAAATGGTAAAATCGAAGATTGAATTCGATAATTGCGTTATACTATCAAATAAAATTTTAATTACTAAATTGAACAAAATATTTTCGATTTGATTAGACTTTTTCGAACTAATAAGAATAAAAATATGGAAGTTTATAATTAATAAAAATGTTATGGGTGAGTTTCCCTGTGAATCTTGTCTTTTAGCTCTAATTTAAACCTAATTATTGAATGCATTCAATAAGTTTCTAACGATTTCAAAGAGTTTTCAATCTTAATCCCTTAGCGATTGAACGTTTAATCTCAATTTTAATCCCTATGACATTTATGATTATATATTTCATATACAATTGTTGCACAACGAAATCTTGTTGCATGATGTGGTTTAAATAAGCGCAAAAAAATGACATTTCATTAAATTTTGGACTAAAATTTTATTCGTGAGACTAAAACTGAGGATAAAAAAAATGGGAGAACTATTTTCGTGATTCAGTTAAAATAGGGAGACTAAAACTGCAATTAAGTCAAATATTTAAGTAAGCGTATTAGACATATTTAATTTTTGAGGTTTAATATCTTGTAAAAAATACTTAAGAAATTATAGTTTATAATTTTTTTTAATTGAAGGAAGATGAAAAGCATTTTAAATTAAAGAGATACTAAAAATATTTTTTGAACTCGTCGTTTAAAGTTAAAAAGATACACTCAAATAGGTAAATAAATATTTGTTGAAAATTAATTATATAATTATAAATTTCATACTTATGATAATATATTCTAAGACATAGATAAATATGTAGTAGATAAAATAAAAAAAGATAGATAAATTATTCTTAGAAAATATAATTTAAAAATCTAGTCAAATAAAATGATAAAGTTTTAAAAGTGATTCAACAATTTGAATATAATGTCTAATATAACAAATTTATAAATTATAATTAGAGTTTAATTGTCATAATTTATCGGTGTAAAATGTTATATATTATCAGTATATTATGATCATTCATATGTGCAACTTTAATAATAATTTTTTTAAAAAAAATTTAATGATTAAATGTCAGTAAATGTAAAATATCTTTATACTATTAATGCGTACTAATTAAATCCTGTATATTAACATTTAAATATTACTAAAAATGATTTTATAGAGTTTGTTTCTTTGTCTATAAATTAGTACATATCACCTTAACATACGGCTCACAATAAGATATCTCCTTTGTTTTTCTTTGTAAACCCAACTCAGTTGTAATGACCACTTTGTGGAAGATGCTCTTCAAATGATTGGTTTTAGTCATTGCTATTATAGGTGCTTTGGCTGGTAACTCTCAAAAGCGTACGAACTCAAGATTTACTACCTTGTTGTACATCTTTTGGAGATTGCGAGCCAATTACTTGTCCTAGATATCCATGTTGTCGTCCATGTTGTTGCCCTCCAGCGTGTGATTTCCGACCCTAAAACTTCAAAGCTCTTATATTATATTTACATAAATCATTGTATTAAATGAAACTCAATCTCATATATGTAATAATTGTATCAATAAGAATGAATTAAAAGAATTATATTTTCTTGTCCTCTATTATAATTTTTCTTTTCTTTTCATCCAAAAATTGTTTGCCTTTTTTGAATATTTTGTGAATATATATAAAAATTAACTAAAGTTTTAGTTCACGTACAATACAAAGATTAAATTTGTTATCTTAATTTGGCTTAACCATCCTTGTCAATTTCCTGCAAAAGAAAAAAAAAAAGAAAATACTATATAATGTTTTTAGATTTTCTTTTCTTTATTTTTGTTTTAAAAACACAAAATTAACCAAATGAAAGAAAACATAAAGTATAAGAGGAAGAAAAAAAAAATAAAAAAAATAAAGGACTGCCCAGCCCAGTTTGATTTGTAATTAATTCATCATTACTTATTTTATTTTATTCTTATTTTAATAAATCCATACGTTATTTTACTTAAAATCAGTGTTTAATTCATTTCTCAAATAAAATATTAAATCATCTAAAAAACTAAAATGTTCTAATTATCAAATTTAAAACTAAAATTAAAAAAGGAAATCAAAAGAAGTTTTTACGATAATTGATTATATCATTATTTTTAAGTTTAAATATGTTTTTTGTCTTTATAAATATATTTTGTTATGATTTTAGTCTCTATAATATTTTTTTTCATTTATACCATTGTCAATTATAATGTTTTTTAAAAAAAAATTATGAATTTTTTTTTAGTAAAACAATAGTTACATGATTAATTTTGGATGAAGTGCCACAATATGACTGTGTAACAGTTGTTGATTAGATAATATTTAAAATTTAAAATTTATTTGTTATCTCATTTAATTATTTAATTAAAAACTTAAAATTAATTAATTAATAAACAAGTTATATAATAAAAGTTCAATAATCTTCATCTTCAACCTCAATTTTTTTTAATAAAAACTCGCCAACCTTCATCTTCAAATCACAAGTTTTGTAATTAAATATTTAAGCATATTAGACATATTTAATTTGTGAGACTTAAAATCTTGTAAAAAATACTTAAGATATTATAGTTTATATATTTGTTTTTTGAATTGGAGAGGAAGATGAAAAACCTTTTAAATTAAAGTGACACTATTTTTTTTTTTAACTCTGTCATTTATAATTAAAAAGATACACTCTCAAAAGTGAATAAATATTTGTTGAAATTTAATTTTAGAAATATAAATGTAATACTTATAATAATATACTCATAGACGTAGATAAATATGTAGTAGTTGAAATAAACAAAAATAGAAAAATTATTCTTAGAAATTATCTTTTGAAAATCAAGTCAAATAAAATAATAAAGTTTTAAAAGTCATTCAAGATTTGAATATAATACCTAATATAATAAATTGATAAATTATATAATAGAGTTTAATTGTTATGAGCTATCAATGTAAAATATTTTACACTCTCAACATATTATAATTATTTATAAATGTGACTTTTAAAATAATTATAAAAACAATATATAATTTTAATGATTAAATGACAGTATGCGTAGAATATCTTTGCACTATAACTATATACTAATTAAATCTTATATATTAACATTTAAAAGTTACTAAAAATGATATTTTAGAATATTTTTTTTTGTCTATAAATTAATACGCATCGCCTTAACATATGACTCATTATAAGATATTTCATTTGTTTTTATTTGTAAACCCAACTTAATTGTAATGGCCACTTTGTGGAAGATGCTATTCAAGTTATTGGTTTTAATCATTGCTATTATAGGTGCTTTGGTTGGTAACTCTGAAGGCGCTCAAAAATTACCACCTTGTTGTCCAAATTTTGAAGTTTGTGACCCAATGACTTGTGCTAGAGGTCCATGTTGTGCCCCATGTTGTTGCCCTCCATGTGATTTCCAACCCTAAAACTTCAAAGCTCTTACATTATATTTACACTTTTCATTATGTATTAAATTAAACTCAATCTCATATATGCAATAATTGCATCAATAAGAATGAGTAAAAGAATTATATTTTCTTATCCTCTATTATAATTTGTCTTTTTTGAACGTTTTTAAATATATATATATATATATATATATATATATAAGAGTTAAATAAATTTATTTTACATACAATAAAGATTAAACTTGTTGTCTTGATTTGCCTATAACCATTCTTGTCAATTTCCTGCAAAAGAAAAAAAGAAAAGGCCATGTAATGTTTTCGGTTTTCATTTCTTTATTTTTATTTTAAGAACACAAAATTAACAAAATGATAGAAAACATAAAATATAAGAGGAAGAAGAAAGAGAAAAAGAAATAAAGAAGTCAACAAAAAAAAGGACCACCAGGCGCCGCCATGGCCAATTTGATATTCATCATTATGTATTTTACTTTCTTAAAATAAGGATTTAATTCTTTTCAGAAATAAAATATTAATAATCTAACAACCTAAATTTTTCTAACTATCAAATCTAAAACTAAAATTACAAAAGAAAAATCAAAAGAATTGTAAGAGATAATTACTTTAGATTTTTTCTATGTTTGTGACTATTGCAAACATCAAACACCTTTTAGGATTGTTTGTTTTCATTTACCGGCTAATCTTCATGGCCACTGTTGCATAAATTAAGTGTGCAAGTAACTTATAAGTATTATAAATTAAGATCGTTCTTATGAAGATTCATTATATCGTTGTTTTTAATATATTAAAATATTTGTTATAAAAATATAACAATTTTATAGTAACAAGTTAAAGTAAAATTTAATATAAAAAATGCAATTTTGAGTATAAAATCAAATATCTAAAAATTAAATTAGAAAAAAAATTAAGAATGTAATTAGTATTAAATGTTAAAATATGTCTGTAGTATTATGAATAGAATGATCTTAAGGGTTTTCTAATGTCATTAATGGGTTCATTGTTCCGTTAAATCATGCTATAGTTAATAGTTCTTACTTGATTATATGGTACTAAATACTATTCTTTGTTATTTAATATCCACTATTTGTTAAAATATCTTGATTTAATTCATATTAAATAAGCATATATATATATATATATCCAAATTTAAAAACTAGCAATAAATTTAAAGCGATGATATTCATATTTAAAGACAACATTAAATTAGTATGAAGAAATAATGAAAACATGTTATAAACATTTTAAATCACAAACCTAATTCAATACTTCGGACATTCTTAACTTGAAGTAGTTTAGTTCATAATGAGCTTTTGTTCTGACATAGAAATGAAATAAAACAATAAAGATAACATTGTAGCTTAAGTAATCACAAAGATAATGACTCAAAGATGAAAATCACAAGTTTAATGTAGCAGCTATAACAACTCCTCCTTCAACTTGATTGTGAGTTTCCTTCTTTTAGCAAGAATCTTTCATAAAAAAGCTAGGGTTATGATTTTTTATATTTTATCAGTGATAAATATTTGTTCAATTGTTTTTTTGGTACAATCCCATTTTTTAAAATTTATCAGCGAAAAATATTTATTTTGTATTATTATTATTATATATCCCTGACAATTTTTTTGGATGTTTTTTTATATTTATGAATGACAAATATGTGCCTTGCATTTTTGTATGTATATCTAGGGTTGTGCATGGTTGTTTTTTTTTTAAAACCAACTATATCCATTTTAAAACCAATATATAGATTTAGATTTATAACCAAATCTATTATTTGGTTTAAAACCGGTTACAAAACCAATTATAAAATTGGTTATAGTTAAATAACCAGTTTTTAATTAAGCAACTAGTTTCGAAAAATTCAATATTAAAATTAGTTTTTACTTTTTTTCGATTTTTTTTTAATTTTTCTGATAAAAAATAATTTACAATATTTTTAATTCGAGAAAAAAAAATTCAATTTAAAAGTTTTCTGAGAAAAAAAAAAGTTTTTTAATTTTTTTTTTTTGATATTTTTTCAAAAAAATAAATTTCAAAAAAAAATTCTCAAAATTAACAAAATATTGGGAGCCTATGAGTCCCCTCCCTCCCTACAAAAAATATTGAAATAATGAGTTGGGGTTTAAAAAAATAATATTAGAGGCTTAGTAAAAAACAAATTAAAGGAGACTTTGGAGTTTAGAGTTTTTTTGACAACTCTGATAATAAGTAATTGATTAAATGAAGTTAGTAATATCTCAATTGAATTTGAATTCGGTTTTGGATTTGGGCTACATAACCAGATTTTTTGCACAGCCCTAGTATATTTGATAAATATTTGTCTTGTGTTTTATTTATTTATTTATTTATCACTAACAAATATATGTTTTATATATATTTTTTTTGTATCAATAATATATATTTATTTTTTTCTTATTATATTTATAAGTGATAAAGATTTATTTTATATTTTTTTAAAGTTAAATAAGCTTATAGTCCCTATAAAATTTTACTATTTTATTTTTAGTCTTTTTATAAAATTTCATCAATTTTTAGTTCCTTAAAAAAATTTCTTTTTATTTTTTGTCCCTAATTTAATACAAACTATTACGTTTCTTTTACAAATTTTAATCATTTTTGTATTAAATATTTTTATAATATTTATCAATGATACATATAAAAACTTGTTTGTACATGATATTTATTTTAAAAACCTCATTTGCACATATTCAATATCTTTGTTAGACAATTTTCAAAATTAATTCTTATAACGAATACATGATCAAAGCCATAACCCAATACAAGTAAATCTAAAACAACCACTAAAGAGATTCATAATTACCATACTGCTGACAATTTAATAATTAAAGAGATGGTGCAGTTAATTAATTCTTTTGAAAGAAAAATATATTTTGATTAATTTGTTTGAAAAAATAGAATTAAGAACTAACAATAGCTTGGGTTAATGCATATTTTTGGGTATGAATTTGGGTTAATACATTTCTAAAAATAAAATTAAAGCAAGGAGGGGTTAAATATTAGTCTATATTGTAATGACATTAATATGAAATCAACGTGGAGGGGTTAAATATTCAATTAACATATCATATTGTAGTCTTTAACAATAGAGTTTTAATATGTAATATTTTGATTACTATTGTATAATTTTAGGAATGTATTTCCTAATTTTCAAAATTTAGGGATTAATTTCACAAATTCTGTTTTTGAACTAAATCTTTTTTATACGAATGATTGTGTGCAATTTAGTGTTCTCCCCCACATTAAAAGAATATGGTCTTCTCCATAAATGAAAATCATACACAAAATTAGTGTCCTTAATTCTAAACCACGGCCAAGAAATGTGTACATTTTCAATTAATAATGCAACATCACACACTTTATGATTAAAAAGAATCGAGTTACAAGATTTCTGTATATAACATACATAAGCCAATAAAATGGCGCTAAATTTGGATCAGATGCTTCGTCCACCCTGACCAAAACCGTAAAATTGAATAAAATTAGCTTCAGTCTCTTTATGTAGCGTGCAACTCAACCCATGCCACCTCAAAATAACCACTCAAATCGATCTAAACACTGGAAAAGCATAAACAAAAGGGAAATAGATTCCTCATCACCACAACTCACCACACAGAGCAATGAATCAATGCAATTAGCTCATCTTCTAAGCAAATTATCTTTCGTATGTATGCGATGTTGAAAGAGACATCATGCTAACATAGTTTCCTTCAAAGGAATATCTTAACAATTTTGACTATAATAAACGTGGCAAAACAAACATAAAAGACGAGTGTATTCAAAAACTTACATCAAAGTGAAATATAAATGTACTTATTTTTCAATAGAATATATATTTTAATAATGAAAGAAAAGAAAAGTGTAATGTAAGCTTATCACCTATTTGTAATAGAGATTCAACTTTCTAAAGACAATTTTTTTCAAATGTTACTTAAATTAAGTATGATAAGTTTAATTTTCTTTATGCATGGACATGTTGATTGAGATGTGACACTACTAATTTCAACTATTTGTTGTCGTTAAAGTTGAATGGATAACAACAGGTGATTATGTAAGATGAAATGATTTTATATACTCTATTGTATCAGACACGTGTAGACGTAATATTTAAATTAACACAATCTCAAACTTTAACGTTATATTCTCATTAAGATGCTCAAAAATTAAAAAAATTTATTGATCAACTAGCTATAATATCTACTCATAGTGCGGTTAAATATAGCTACAATTTTAAACAAAAAATGTTCACACCAAACTAACATGATATAGATATAGATGTATGTAATTTATTCTTTCATAATAAAGATACCTTGAGAATCTCTCTAAGTGTAGAAGTTGAAGTCCAAGAAAGCAAGGATGAAATGGCACGGTGAAGGGATAGGAGCACTAATTACTTCAATAGAATAGCCAAAATGAGACAAACCCTGCCCTTTATAATACTTAGGTGTTCCAATCTTCAAAGGAAATCCAAAAGCTATTCATTTTCAACTTATTGTAGATAGAATCAAAGTTAAACTATGCACTCATGCGGTAGATGGTGATGGGATGATTGTTGAGTAAATGGTGTGCTAACTTAGCTAGGATATCAGTTGTTTATCTATAAAAAAATGCTGAAATAAAATTTTCATCTCTAGGATATCAGATGCATAGACTTTGCAAAATTTCTTCCATCTTTCGTCCCTTGAATACTTTTTGTATTTTGTCGATTTTAATCTCTACTTTTTAAAATTTTCACACGACAAGTTTCACATGACTTTTTTTAATTAAATCCCTAAAATATTACTAACTTAATAATTTAATCGTTTAATATTTCTAAGTTGTAACAACAACAAAAAATAAGAAGAGATGGAGTTCAGTTCTATTCAGTGATATTTATAAAATAACAATAAATTTTATTGTATTAATTATAATTTGTCCATTCCCTATTTTAGTTTCCCTAAAAAAACTATGTTTCTTAGTTTTTAGAAAAAATTTCTACCTCCTTATTTGAAAAGAAATGTGCTTAATTGTATTTGAATTTTTAAATTTTTTAATGATTTTTTACAAAGACGTTTAAAACGTTATAAAAACATTTCCATAAAAATTTAGAAATTTTTAATTTAAAATAAATTAAATATAAAATTTTTAAATGTTATAAATCTAAGATGAAAGTAACAAAAAAAAATGTGAATTTAAAAATCAAATTTTGAATTACAGTTTTATGAAAGAACTTTGTGCAATATTGTTTTCTTGTTTATAAAAATCTTATTCAAAAATATTTATGACATCCTAAGAGAGACTAAAAATATTTATATAATAATTTTATAAAATTAAAAATGTTAAATTTTTTAAAGAGACTAAAAAAGATTAAAATTTTATAAAGATTAAACATTTATTTAACCCAAAAAAGAACATTATAAAAATTATAAAATTAAATAAATTTTTAATCATTATAAAATACCAATTGCGTTAGCGATGCCACATGGGCAACTCTATGTTTTTTAGTTATTATTAGTAATTTGGAATTTTTATGGTACAACTGAAAATATTTTGATAGTATTAAATTAAATCAATTGAAAATAATGAGTATATTCGTCCATATTTTAAATTTAACATCACTAAAATTTAAAGTTTAAAACTTTTGTTTTATTTTATTTTATAATAATTAATATTTATTTATTAAATTATATAAAAAATAACTAAATTTTGTTTCTCCTCCCGTTATCTCTTTGCTGCATAGTCTCTCATTCATTCTTTATCGTCTTTTTCCTATGTTCTTCTCCGTCTTTCTCTTTTGTTCTGCATCATCTATCTGTAGTCCCTATTGTTAGTTCGTTAAGAATCAAAAATAAACTTAGAAACGATGATGATGTGTGGTCGATGACACCAAGACAATATGAATGCAAATTTTCTCACGGCAATGGAAAGACGACGAAGGAGAACGATTTTCTTTGACTATGGAGGGTTTGGCAAATATAATTTCATCAACTTAATATATATATATATATATATAAATGAATTAAAGAAATTTAATGTATTTGGTTTACATTTCTATGTTATTTGACTTACTTATATTTTAAATTAAATATGTTCAATTTGTTATATTTCCAGTTTCCACCTCAACCATATCACTTTAATAATATTAATATGTTTAGTTATTTTGATAGAAGATGTGGAATCACTAGTAGAAAAATGGCCTTTTAATTCAGCAGATTTAAGTCGTTTACGTGACACCAGACTTAAAAAATGAGGCGGAAGTATATTTAAGTCGGTTGCCCGTATAAACTAGTTAACAAGTGACAATTTTGTAAATATGTGAAACACCGTCAACACCGTTAGATTGGCAACCGACTTAACACATACAGTAAAAATAAAATTAAAAACTTAATATATCCTATCCTATCCTATCATACTCCGTAGCTAAATCGGTTACTTGTAAACCACTTAACAAAATGATGCGGTGGCAATTTGTAAATATTTAAAACTTGTTTAACGCGGTTATATTAATAACCGACTTAAGACATACTACAATAATATAACAAACTTCCACTTGGTTAACTATTGTATTATAAACCTTTCCTATTCTGTAACAATGCAACTGCATTTGCTCCCATTCACACTCATCGCCCACTGAAACCTTTCCTATTCTGTAACAATGCAACTGCATTTGCTCCCATTCACACTCATCGCCCACTGCAACTCTCATTCACACTCAATTGCCCAACTCAGTTTTTCATCGTCGTCAAACTCAATTTCATTGCCATCTTTTTTTGAATACTAAATTTACATGAGTAATTTTTTACAATTTTCTACTCTTCTATTGTTATAATATAATTAGACGTTGATAAAATGATTAATATATGTGTTCATAATTTCATTTAGATAATATCATATTATTTGAAGGAAAAAAATATACAAATTCATTTTTTTTTCAAACTATTCTTTATTTTATGTTACTTATTTTTAACAAATGATTATGGATCGTAGTTGGATGAATACTAATTATTTGAGTAAATGTATAGGTGTGAATAAATTTTTACAATTTACTTAAAAAAAAAATTCATAAAAACCAAAGAAAATTTTATTTGTTGTTAATTTTTAAATGGAACCCGGTTACATTTTGAAAAATATAAGAAATCATTATGGGATTTGTCATAGTAATAAAAACGGATATCGTATGATGATTTGTTAAACATGACAAATCTATGAGTGTGACTACTATGTCATGTTACATATGTTGAACATCTTAACATAGTTGTTTCATGGATGCAAGTATATAATTTTTTATACTTGTTATTGATTGTATTTTTTAATGTTCATATGATAAAAAATTAAGATTCAGCCGATATTGATTGTGTGTTTTTTTTTTCCAGATCTTTGATGACTCGAGATCAATTCACCCGGATCAAAGTAAAGAAGTTCAAAAATATTGTGTGAATTTTATTTTGAAATATTGCTATATTGTGATTTTGTCTATTGAATATTGCTATATTGTGATTTTGTTAATGGATATCTAATTTTTTTTTCCGTGTTGTCAAGATTAGTCGGAAATGAGATACATGTACTCTATATATTTTTTTTTTTTTTTATAAATATCAGATATTATGATATTATATATTTTGATTATTTGATGGTTATATAAAATTGTGATTGTTAGTACAAAACTCTTATTTGAAATTTAATACGAAAGGTTGTATGGATTAGGAACATGAACACAAAATGAGAAATTTATATAAAAAAAAAATTATTATTTTAACTATATATCTATTAAGTCAGTTGGTCAAAATATCCAACTTAAAAAGATGATGTGTTATATTGAATTTATGATGTTTAAGTCGGTTAATCTGAATTGACTTAATATGATGACACTCTGTTAAGTCGGTTCATGAAACGAGTTAAAAAACAACATGTTTTTTAAGTCGTTTGCTGTTAACTCGATCACGGAACCGACTTAAAATGTACATTTTAACTGACTTAAAAAGAATTTTAGGTTTTTTTATTACTTAGAAAAATATATTTTTGTTGATAATAAATAGTAAATATTATTAATAAATATTTAATGTTAAAATTTGTTAAATATAATGTATACAGCATTAGTTAACTCAATAATAAAATAATTAAATATATATTTTTCAAAGTTATTGCAGTTGAAAATTTTGGATTGAATTCAATTTGGTTGAGTAAATGAAATTCTGAATGATGGGAGTATTTGTTGTGAGAATTTAAATACAACGAGTAGTAATAATATTGTATATTTATTAATATTAAAGAACAAAATATTATTTGTAATTAATCTAAAGGTAATTTATTTTTTATGAAGGTTTGTATGTCTTAGAAATTTAACATCAATGTAATATATCAATAATAGTCAATAAAAATTAAAAAAATATAATAATATAAATAATATTTTCGACTTTATAAACTCAAAAATAAATAGTAAATTTACCTTATAAATACTTTATCTTTGTTAGCATATAATGAGATAACATTTTCAGTCTCACTAGAAGCAATAAATAAATTAAGGTAGTCCACATATAGACCAAATAATGTAACCTTAAACTTAAATATCAAAATATATACATAAAAAATATATATAAAAGATATAAATATATATTTAATATATAATTAAAATAGTATCTATGATATATATATATATATAATACATGAAAAGATATATGTAATTAATATATTATTAAAATGATATAGACATGTTATATATAATTATTTGAAAAAATATATAAACTTTACGTGGAACTAAATATAATATTTGAAAAATATTAAAAAATTTTGCTTTATGAATTTCAAAATTAGTCAAAATGTTCATCACAGTTTTTATAAATAAAAACTAACATGATTAGTCGTAGATAAATATATTGAATAGTATATTATATAAAACCATAAACTTGATAATTATGATCATCAATAAAAGAAAATATTTTGTACTGACCAGCTAAAGAGTTGGTATTATAATCACTCGAAAAAATCTTATCATAGTTGAAAATAGGATAAATATTGGAAGGAACTTTAGGATAGATTATATTCATATTTTGTAGTACCATACGACCCACTATTTGCTGCCACTGCAAAGTTAGTCATAAAATACACTACCCTCTTATAAATTTAGCTGCCAAATTTAATATCAGCCTATGATACCGATGTTAGTTAGCATCAATTTAACATTGGATCAGCACATGCTAATACATAATTTTTTTTTTGTTTTCTAAAATCATTAGCGTAACGCCGGTTTGTGCGACGCTAAATTAAATATGACAAATACAACATAGTTGTTTTATTATATTCACCCTTTCTAATTTGTAAAATTAAATATTTTACTTATTTTTTAAAGTAAAATTTCTTTATTTTTATTTTTCCGTGACTCCATCCATCTCATTTTCCTAGACTCATTTTTTCCCCTAACCCTCACTCACGGCGGCCGTTTAGGTGTGTATCTAATTATTTTTATTGCTGACTTCCACTCTCATCCATCCCTTTAGTTTTCCCTCACTTAGAATAAAACTCTCTCTTTTCCTCTCTGTCACAAAATTTTGAAGATTGCAGCAGACAACTTGTGACGGTTTCAAATCACTCATTTCTCTCAATCCCCAAATTTCTCAAATCTCTCTTTGATTGTGCTTAAAAACATGGTATGCTTCTTGTTTCTCAAATCCTTTGAATGAATTGGAAATAACTGAATATACTTACCAAAAAAAGATGATGGATATCTATGTGGTGGTTTATATATTCTATATTCTTAGTCATGGTATCATGCAAGTCGTTGTGCTCAACGAATATAGAGGTTAAACCTCCGGCGGTTTGTAAAATGCCAAATTAATTGAAAGCATAATGATAGATATAATATTTCTCAATATCTTAGATATCATATTTTGTCTTTGAAAAAGTGAAATTCATCATGATGCTAATATTCTGTTATGTAAGCACCATAATATATTGAACTTACTTTCAGAAGCACAAAGAAGTGAAATATCACACTCCTCTCTCATTATTTTATTTCCAGTAATATTTAATAACATATACCCAACTAGACACTTAATCTGCACTAACATAACTAAAAGAAATAACTTCTTTCAAATCAAGCCAACCACCTGTGCTTCCATCTTCTTCTCACTATGTTAAGTTTCAATCGGATTATTGAACCAACAACAAAATATTATACCACAATTTTTGCTTTAAAACCAAGAAACAGAGTCCAAGACAGGATATGGGCCTAATATGCACAACTCAATCATGACATAAAAAAAAACATTAAAACCAACGCTCTTTTAATAACTTATTTTGTTTGTCGTTTATATTTTGTGGCTCTGTTTGCAATATTATATGTGAGCCTAATGAAATATTCCGAGCCAGATCATGATTCAAAGAATAATATGAAATTTTATTTTTTTTAACAAGCGTACAATATTTCTTTTGAACAAAGAATACAATTTATTCAATAATAATGTACAATATTTCTTTTGAACAAAGAATACCATTTATTCAATAATGATATAAAATAGTAAATTAAAAATTACAATATAAATAAAATTTATACAATATAATTTTGTACTCTCGCCTTTCTCTGCTCGTTCATCAAAAATAATAATTGGACTCCTTACTTGAAAATTTCCATCATCCCAAACTAAAGAAGCCGAGTTGATAGACTTCTTTAGTTTTCCTTCTATGGTGAGAACATATGTTTTTTTTTCTCCCAGTGAAGTGAACGACAAAACACTGGGGTTTACTGAAACAGTGAGTCCTTTAGGTACTGTCACAATTGCTCTATATATCGACATCGGTAATCCAACATTTGAAACAGTCCTTTTAAAGCTTCCACTTAGGTGATGTTTGGGGCGTGGAGCTTTGAGAACAAAGGATGGATAATTCAAATCTCTTGCTGATACAGTGTCGAAGCAACTAATGACATCCTCTGTGATTAGCTGTAAAACTGACTGGCTGTAGCCTAGTCCACATAAAAAGCTTATGCAGTCTATTTCCGTGGCATCATATACCATGCCGGGATTCACAGCCTTAACAGGGTCAATTTGGCCTGCTCCGTAAGCAAATTCTGCATCTTGATTATAAGTGGGACTCATCTGCTTTGCTGCAACACAAGTCATACACAATGTTTTCTTTTTTATATTAGCTTAAGATATATTAAGTAAACTATATTGACCTCAAAGTAGTAGAAAATTTTGAAAAATCCTTCAAAAATCTTCTTAATCTACAATTGTTAGTATCACTTGTACCAAACTATGTACTTTATTATTTATTTATAACTTTAAAGATAAATTAATTTTAAATTTATTAACTTTAAGTTTTATCTAATTTTTTTTTATTGTTTATAATTTTTTTAGTTGACAAAATGAGTTCAGTACTATACACTAATAATACTGACAATAAAAATTGACAAAACAAACATAAAAGTTTGAATGTATTAAAAATTTAAAATAAAGTGAAGTATAAATGTACTTATTTTTCAAGAGAATACATATTTTAATATAAAAGGAAAGAGAAGTGTAATTTAAACTCCTCACCTGTTTATAATAAAGATTCAACTTTGTAAAAAACAACTATTTTCAAATATTAATTAAACTAAGTAGGGGATAAGTTTAGTTTTCTTAATGCATGCCCATTTTGATTGAGGTGTGAAACTACTCATTTCAA